>NC_050478.2:38294779-38487279 GCF_012460135.2 Molothrus ater | reverse complement strand
ACTTGGTTATAGTTTGTGCAGTTTCAGACTTGAGAAAGTTTGTGGATAATTGAACAATTGTCTGAAAAAGGCATGGAGTTCAATGAGCTTAAAGCTTTTGGGAGATTGCATTCTTTTTGAATAAACAAAGAGTGAAGGTTTTTTAATTTTTTTTTTTTACAAGATTTTCTAAGGTGATGCTGTTTAGGGGGAGGAGATGAGTTTAGTTCTCTTCCCTGCTGCCTGCTGCCCACTCTGTTAGACTTTGTAAAAGTCTGTGTGCCAAATGAGGAACCAATGGGCCAAATGACAAACGTTGGAAATGGGCTATCCAGGCAATGCTGGGAAAGAGGCTGGAGGTAGATAACTTTATGTACCTGCCCCCTGAAATATGGTTCTTTTGCTTCTAGGTTCCATGCAGGTATTTCAGGGAAGGTCACATTTTTTCTGCCACCTCTCCTTCCTTTCATGTGGCCTGGTTGCCACTGAAACAGTTCAGACGTGCATCCTCTGTTTGCTGATTATCTCATGATAGTGCAGAGGAAACACCCCCAACAGTTCACTAACAAGCAAATAAAACCATGCAGAAACTAAGCTTTCCATTAAGAAAAAACAACTTCAAAACAAGGTCTCAGCTTTTCCCATAATCAACCAAAATATTTACTGAGTGTACGCATTAAAGAACTTAATTTATGGCCTGAGTAGTGACTGTGTATACAAAACCCAAGTGAACTGAGAAGTGAGCAGTTTCACCAGTGCTTGTTAGAGTGTCAATGGAAAAACAAGTGTGTGAGCTAATTAAGTCATGTGTTAGCAAATGGCATTGCTGTATAGGCACAGGAATAGGAGAGAACATTGGCCTTCAGCGCAGAATTAAACCTGACTGAACAATATTCTGCAGCATGCAAAACAACTTGAAATGTTAAATGGTTGGGAAAAAGAAACTTCCTTTGTATCTTGTACTGATGTACAAGAATCATAAGCCTTTTCCTTTTAAACAAATGCTATCTTTAATTTCCAGATAGTCCTTTAAAAAGGCAGATAGATTCTCCCTTGGCTGCAGTTAAATATAAAAACCTCTTTATCAATTTTTCAAGGAATACGCCTGCACTGTGTCTTGTTATTTCTAGCCTGACAAAGCAGAAGTTGTATATTTTCAACATAATAAGATCCATTTTGCTAGATATTTCACCACAGGAAGGGCACTACTTTAATCAAGAGAGTATTTGCATTCATGTATGATTTTGTCCAAAGCTGAGTGTTTAAAACAGCTGATCTACATCTGAACTTCGAGCAGGATTTTTGGTGAACATGCAAATTAGCTACATCATGTTACAAGAGCACCCTTCGTGACTAACAGAAATTACCAGGGTAATGCTGCCTTTGTTCTCCTTTCATTATCCTCTTGTCCCGTAGTGTAATATTGTATCTTTGGTAGTGTTTAATTTTATGTAAGAGGAATAATGAGAGGAAAAACGCTGTGCAGAATAAAGACGTTCTTTGTTACGCACGGGGACGATCGGTGCTGCTGCTTGCCACATGGAGGAGCTCGAGTATCATGTTAGGAATTGCCATGAGCCTGGCGAGCCCGGCAGAGCCGCTCCGGAAAAGCAATTCCTGGGATTACCTTGGCCTCATGTCTGCCCCTGGGTGTGTGGATAAGGTTGCTGCAGCCCGGTGGCAGTAATGCATTAGAGCATAATTTGTTCTGTAGTAGTCCTAATACTCTTTCCTACTCGTACCACGAGGATCTCAAACCTACTTAAACTGGTGCAAACCCCGGCTATGGCTTTTCTGTGGTCTATAGATATGTTTCCACAACTCCTCCTCCTGCTACAACATAGGATAAATAAGAGGAGAGGAAAAAAAAATGAGATACAAGTCCTTTCTACCTTATTATGCCATGCAGAACTGTAGATTTAAATAATGTAGATTCAGCACCAAAATCTGGCGGTACCAACATAAAGGGCCATTGACCTGTAGCTATTTTTGTCTCTTTCTCACCTACAAACAGACTATTTTTTCTTTAATACACTTTCAGTAGAGAACTTTGTGTGAAAATTCCCTAGATAGGTTCAGGAAAATCTGTCTGTGCTAGGTAGTCTGTGCCAGCATCTGTCCTATGGCAGGTGGATCAGTGCAGATCAGGATAGCTCTTTGTCTTAGTGGATGGACCTGGGAGTGGGGCTTTGGGCTGTATATGTTCAGTCTGACCTGTTGGACCATCTTGATATGTGCTGGCTGGGTTGGGTGTCCCTGGTTTTGCTCCCCATGGTCATGCTCTTTTATGTAGGCTGGACAGTGCATGTAAACTAAAAGCATCAGCTCTGGTGAACTAGAAAAATAAGGAAAATGAGATGTGCACCAGCAGGAGGGAGTGGAAGAGAGGCTAGAGGCCTCCCATGCCATTAATTTCTTAAGGTCAGGTTTTCACAACCTGTTGGCTCATTAAACATGTTGGCCCTCAGTTTGAAGCACCAGTTTCAGGTGCTCTGTGACACTCAGCCTGAGGTATGTGAGGAAGTGCCTGTGAGAGATGCTCACCTGGCAGCTCTTGGGGAACACGGCCAGCCACAGTGAGGTGCTGAGTTAGAGCCAGGGATGGGAATGGAAAAGCAGTCCAAGGACCTTATCTTCCAAAAATGCACTCTTGTGCTGATTATTTCTGGTTAAAAACAGGATTTCACTCCTTTCACAGTAATAAAATCACAACTCATGGCTTTATTTTTCAGATTAATTCCTTTTGTTATCTGACTTTACTGATTAATTATTGTCAGAGTATTACTCCTCCTCTCCTACCCAGGAAGTATAATAATTTTTTCTCACAGTCTACCTGTGCTGTTGATGGGGTCAGGAGTGAAACTGGCACAGCTGTAGCACCTGTCCTGTGTTGTAGGCACACATAAGCTTCTGGGGAAAGGAGGAACCACCTCAGGGTCTGTGGTGCTGCTGAACTTCTGCATTTTCCTTTTTATTGCTCCCATTGGTGGTCTCAGTTGCAGCACTGTGTACTGAAATAGCAGAAGCCTGAAGAACTTTGGGGTTCTGCAGCCTCTATTGCTTCCTGCAGCCAGCTCCTGAGGGAAACAGCAGCTTGGTGTGTCTTGCAGGAGGAAAAGGTAAAGTAGCCATTGCTGCTGCTTATCAGTTCATTTTAAGTTACTGTGCAGTTTTTTGCTGCATGATATGCTAAAACTACAAATGTCAGTCTTCCAAAGTAGATGATTAATGTGTATTCTTCCTGGGTCAGATCAATGAAAAAAAGTCTAAGTTTTAGCTTTTTAGATAGCCCTGAAAGACTTTGTGTTATTGTAAATCTTTGTTGGAAAGGTTAAGAAGAATGACATTGGTTGCGACCAGCGTTCATTACACAAACAGTTTCGTTTTTACATTTGCCTCTGAAGCATGTTAGATTTTTCAACTTGTTTGACAGGGATGTCTCACCTCATTTCCTGAGATTTGAGGCACAGAATAAAAGTGCTCATGACATTACTGTCTGAAGCAATTCAGAAATGTGACACACTTGATGGCTGCAAGGGTAGCTGCTGCAGGTTCAGCTGGAAGAGTGGCAGTAGGAAACATTTCTAGAAAGTCAAGATTCTTTTGTGAGCTAATAGATCTTTCTGGCCCTATGAGTAAGTAAAATTCACTAATAATAAGTTTATTATGATTCAAGTTTGGATTGGATCTAGGCTTTAAATGTGAATCCTGCAAAATCTATGTTTGTATTCTTGCCTTCTTTTTTCTTACCTGCTGCAATATTAGCAAATACATTGAGTAAGTTAATTGGGTTAAAGGGGTGGTAAATGCAGTAACACAGCACAGAACTGGTTGTAAATTAGCAGTTTTGGGTGATAAATTATCCATTTCTGATTTGATGAGGGTAGAACATAAAAGTGTGCAGTACCAGCAATTGTACACTGCTGTACGCTTTTAAAAAAAATGATGTGCCATTAACTTTGTTGCTGGATTCCAGGGAAATAATAAAAAACTATGGAAAATGTACACCTTCTTTGAATTAAAATACATGCTCTTTGTATTAAGTTGCAGCAATACACAAAGTAATACTTACTGCCCAAGACATGCAAGGTAGTTCTAATTCTGTAGATTTGGGGTGTTAGGAAGCTTATCTGAGGTTTGAGGTTTCCCTTCCAGAAACTGGAAGAGATCTAAGTGTGCAGCTGAGTAAATAGAGGGCTCCACTTCACTTGGTAGGAATTTGCATTGGTGGAATTGCATGGTGAATAGGAGAGAGGAGATTTTGGCTAGGAAAGTGCCTTTTGCTTCTGTTTCTTTGAAGTTTAATCTAAATAAAAGAAAGAAAGCTTTCCCAATATAGGTCTCCCATAAAAATGTAAGAACTTCATAAACCCCTTCTCTCCTTAGTTCAATCATTTAAGCAGCCCATAATGATGCTGAGGTTAAAGAAGGTCTTCAGTTCCACGCTGAAGTCTTCAGCTGTGGTAATTCTTGAGGGACAAGTAATTAATGAAACAGCTTTGTGATAAATAGTGGTGTGCTAATGACCTGCAGAGGGGGTTTATAGAGAAAGGCAGTGCTCTCTTGGGGTCAGTACAGCTGGTATTGCATTTTTAGGAAGAATAAAGGTGTTAATATTGCACTTGCCAGACACAATCCATCTCAAGAAGTTAAATCTCTACTGAAATCCCTACTACAGGGTCAATAACTTCTTTACACTTAACTTTAACTTTTGTTCCTTTCTGAGTGCTGCATAGAACTGCAGCTGTGTGCAACAGCCACTGAGCTCATGACTGTTAAAAGCCATCCTTCTGCTTCTGGAAGGATTTGCAAAGGCTTTTTTTTTTTTTTTTTTTTTTTTTTTAGGTAATGTTTATAAAGGCTTTTTGTGCTCCTGAGAGGGGAGCATGAATTCAAGGCTTTCAGTTCCTACTGTGCCAAATCTGGAGTTTTGCCTCAGGCCTCCATTCTCTGGGAGTCAAGTACTGCTGAAGAAGGGCTGTAGTGTGGCCAGAGAGCCTGGCATACCTGCCTCTGCACTGTGCCTGCTGCAGATTTTGATCTCCAGCTGTTTCCATGACTTTGAGAGGATTTCAGGGAAAATTCCTTCCAGCAGATGCTGTGTGTCCATGGTACTACTTTCTAGTTTCCCATTGATCTTGGAAATACAGCAGGAGAAAAGAGGATCATATATGTCCTTTTTTTTCTCTTGAAGTTGCCTTTTTTTTTTTTTCATTTTCTGTTTTGCCCCACTTTGTCATATTCTAAAAATTAAGCGTTAACATATTTGCAGTCTTGAAAACCTGAATGATTGTAAATTTATACAATCACTCTTCAAGGGCAAAACTGATTTTTTCCCCCCCTCAATTTCCCACTCAGTCTTTCTGTTATTCTTCAGAATGTTGGCTGTAGGAACTAAGAATTGAACTGTAGGAACTAGGAATGAAAAAATATAAGAAAGTGTCATTAAGACTTGCCTCCTTTTTCATTTTGTCTAGCAACATATTTGTTTGGTGAAAACCCTGTTCTCCATCCCCAGCCTAGGACATCCCCCAGCAAAGCAAAACATTTGCAAAATATTGCTATTCCAGCTATTTCAAAGGCAAAGAAAATTAAAAGTACCCACACCCTGCACAGAAAAAAGAAATACCAGGAACTGGAGACTCTGAAGGCAGTACTTTCTGCTTTTGTGGCATGGCAGTGCTCTGGGTAGAAACAGCTGCAATACTGAAATGGCTGTGAACTTGATGGCCTCTCTTGGTGAAAACAATTTTTGTCTCTGTAGTTAAATTCTCCTCCTTTCCCTATAATTCGTGTCTACATTTGATGTGGGGAAAGATAATACTGGGGATTTTGAAGAGAACTATGTTTATTCATGCAACTCCATGAAACAGCAGGAGTAGTCCATTTATAGGGTGAGAGAGGAAATGACCAAAACATTTTAAAATTTAAGTGTCTAAATATGGATCCTAGATAACTTATCTGACTCTCTTCAGAAGTGGTCTCTAGATTCTATGGGCAGGAACATTTAAGACCTTTCCAAATACCCTTTATTTTTTTTTTCTCTGATGCCCTAATCCACAAATTCATGTGCCTGAGGACAGAGGGGGGAAAATCCAGAAATTTAGAAGTGTTTTAAGTGTCCATTCCCTAACAGACTTGCATAAAGTGTACAGTAGAAGAATGAGGAGGATATAGCTTCTGTATCTGTAAAGCACCAGAAATGAATTTCATGAGCTACCCTGATATCTCCTAGGCTAGATGAGATACATAATTAGAATATTTGTGATCACTGGTGACAAGTAGGAATGATAATATTCACTAGCTGCAGTATTCAACTTCCCTGCAGGCTGAAATGTGCATTAAAGTGGATGTAGTATGTGGAGTGCTAATACAATAGATGTGGATCATTGTGGGGAGAAAAGGCTTTAAAATAACTTCTCAGTCTGCAATTTTTCTCTTTGTCTGGGAACAAGATCTTGCTTTGCTCCCAGAAGTAAATCCTGTTTTAATGAAATGCCTTAGGAAAGCTACCTTTCAAGGTAGCGTTCTGTCTCCTTCAAGTGTTTATACATACTTAGAAGACATTCTGAAAAGTAATGCAGAGGAATTTTTAAACATTAACAAGACTCACTTTCTTTACTAATTGCTGGTGGCTTTGTGTTAAACTTGTACTTTTCCACTTCAAATACATGCAGCCTTTCTTTGAGCTGAGGGAAGGTATATGCACTTTTCTAGCATGTGGTTGAGTTCCAGCTGCCCCTTTGAAGTGCTGTTTGAGGCCGTAATCCTCTGAGCGGTCTGGCACAGAGCTCAGCTGGAACTGCACCAGGACGATTTGCAAGGTGGAAGCCACTGTAGCACTTTGCTTCAGTCTAGCAGAGAAATGGGGAAAGTCCCGCAGATCCAACTGAGAGCTCACAAAATGAGAAAGTTTTCAGTCTCCCTATCTCCTTCCAGCCATTATCAAGAACCTGCTTTGTGAGTTTTTTTTCAGCTAATTTAATTTTTTTTTTTTCAAAACCTAGTCTCTTATGTCTTTTCTGGAATAAGAGTTTTCAAGAAAAACATGGTGTAGGCTGAGGGACCTGCCAAAATTAGGAGTTAACAATGCTGTATTATAGCCACTATGACTCTGCTCTTCAAATATTTCCTTCCAGCCCTTGTTCAGTCAGCTTTAGTCTTTTGTGTGATTCCAGTTTGCAGAAATCCAGCTTTGTAGTCCTTAGATACTCTGTCAAAATCTCCCACTCTCCTGTCTTTTCCACTTGCTGCCTCTGAGGGTTTATCCTGCAAGATGTTGAATGTACTGGATATAATTAGAGTCAGGAGAAACTCTTGTGTGCATCAATTGTTGCTCACACCAACTACTTATCATACCCCAAGCACTTCACAGGAACATAATGTAGAGAAGCTATTCCAGGTGTCTCTCCACACACTTAACAGTCAGTGGTTATTTTTCATTCCTGAAATGACACACATACTTTATAGCACACAAGTTGAAACACTCATCATTTTGCAGAGTCACAATCTTGAAGAAAATATGTGGTTTGAAGTTTGCTGTGCTACCAAGAAAACACTTTGTATGCTGATTATACAAAACAGGAAGCAAGCCAAGCATGTTCACAGTGGAGTAAGGGGCTGCAGACAGGTCTATGGTTGTAAGCTCTGCCTCAGATCCCAGTTCCTGCCCTCAACAAATTACCCCCTACACTGAAAAGCAGAGTTCTGGGAATAGCTGACTCTTAGGACAGGAGGCTTTAGCTGATGGTATATGCAGCTATTTTTTCTGTGGAGGAAACAGGTGTGACAAACCCAATGCTTGGTAAATATGACAGATGAACAGACTTTTACAGAGCAACAATATGTTGTGGTGTTTGATTGCTCACTGTTTGGCAGAGCTGTTCCAGGGAACCAGATGATTGCATGTGAGCTTCACCTCACTGGCTCAAAAGGACTGTAATGCTCTTCTTTAATATATGCTCCTTCAGATTTCCAATAGAAAATAATTTTTAGTGTTTCTGAGTCTACAACTTTTATAACAAGTGGTCCATAAATCCCGTCTCTAATATTGTGTAGCTCTGTAGTACTGGTGGTTTATCACAGGGATAATTTTATAACTTGTGTCACATGGGGACTCAGGTTGTAAACTGTATGCTTGTTCTAAATCTTCAGCAGTTTGTTCTGATCCAGCTCATTGCTGCACTTCTACTCCCCTCCTGAACATGCTTTAGAGTAAGTTGTACAATGGAATTTTTGTATTTACCTTTACTGAGGTAAAATTTGTCCACTGAACACATGTATAGGGAAATATTATGTTGTGCTTTTGTGATTTTGCTCCTGATAAGAATTTTATCCTTAATCGATGTTTCTGCTTATTGACACAACTAATTTTAATTAAAACACTGAGGTTTGCCTATCAAGAATTTGTATGTATTTACCCTGCAAGGTCAAGAACTTTTTAGGATTGTTTTTTGGTGGGGTTTTTTTTGGTTTATTTTTTTGTTGTTGCTGTTTTACAACTACACTGTGAGCTGATATAAGAAAAATTGCCTTCTGAAGAAAGCAAGCTTATCACTACACAGTTTCATGGATAAGAAATACTTATTTTTTTCTAAGATCTTGTCATAATGCTAGCTAGCTAAGATACAGGATATGTGTTAGGGAATGAACATTTATGGCTAGTCCAGTGGATGTGGAGTCCTTTGGCTGTCTCTCTTCACACCACCCAAGCATAATGCAGCTCCTTGTTTGCATCACATTACATGACATTAGTACAAAGCGCCAATCTTTAAGTACAGATTTGCATCCTTTCTGATAACAGAAAGAGAAGATAACTTTCCTTCCAAAGCATTTTGTATCTCTACAACAGTCAATTGCAAAGCTTCTCAAGGGACATCTCTTTTGTAGTCTTAATGCACTCCTTGTACATCCCAGACTTGATACATAATCTTTCAAACTGCACGAAGAGCTCTGCTCAGTGATACTAAGTCTTCAACAAAGATGAGTCATATTTATTGCATTGAGCATATTTAAACTACTTATTCTATATATCTGTCTAAACTGGTGTAGGTAAAATAGGCAGTTACTACAGACAGCCTGTAAATCTGGCATTCTTTCAAGGCCTGGAGCAATCAGCTATTGCTGGTGCAGAGTCATGGAATGAATTTTAAAGTAATCAGTTTATGCCAAGTCTTTCTTAATGTACTTGCAGGTCTAGTGGCAACAGGAAAGAAAAAGATAGTGATAGCTCATCTGGGAATGATTCTATTGTGTTGAATAATCTGCAGCTATACAGCAAAATGTACTTTGAGCAGGAGAGGTCTCTAGAGGTTTGCTGTGTTTTTTTAAATGTTGAAAGGCACAACTTTCTTGTCACTGACAAGGCTTTACATCAGAGAGTTGATTCAAAAAAGTGTGGCATTTATCTTAATTTTGCTCTTTTCAGCTTCAGTGACACCATTTTGCCACTGAGTGGGAGTAAGATTAGAATAGTGCTGAACATCTTTGACAGATATTTTCAAGTTGGCAACTTTCTGGAATTGCAAAGAACTTTACCTGTTGGTGCACAGATAATACATTTCAGACTAAGTCTTGGGTGTTTAATTCGGCCATAGGAAATTCCAGAATATCTGGAGCAAAGACTTTACATGCATTTCTCTTCTCCAGCTGTAGTGAAAAAAAAAAAATTGTATGTATGGATGTGTTTGAACTCTTTAGATAGACATATACAGAGGTAGAACTTAGCTGATGCTATGGTGTATTGAAAAGTTTGGAGTATTTTTTTGTTGTGTTTTCTCTGATGAAAAAACATTTATCCCTGTTTGGGGACCATTGATCTAGAACTGTTGTTTCTTCTAAATATAAAAAACTAAACCTATTCATTTAAAGACAGCACCACTAGGCAGACTTTAAAAAATATTCTTTTAGTAAAGCTGCCTACATCCCAACCTCTGATATAGAGGCAAGATTGTCTTTTGACACTGGAGTGCTTAGTGTGCTGTCACAGGTCACAGGATATTGGTTTTTGTTTTCTCTTTCTCTGCTGCTGCCATTTCTTTCCTTCCTTTCTGCTCCTTAATTGAGATCCACGGGCCGTTCATCAGGAATGGCTCTAGAGTAACATTTCTGTCAGTCTAAAAGTCCTGTGGTCTGGTACTCTGTCCTTCTCTGGGTCTGACAGTCACTGCTGGTGCCTCCTGTTAACATCGCACAGGGCCCAGGGCTTCTTGCCAAGGCTATCTCTAAAGATATTTAGCAAATTCCATGAGAAACTGATGAACTTGAATGATTTTCTGTTATTTGACTTGGATGGGATGAGTTGCTAAGATCAGGTATGGCCCTTTGCCAGAGGTTTCAGGCCTCTGGGATTTCAGGGTTGAGCAGAAAGAGAAGCAGCAAGCCTTGAGCCCTGAGTGATGCTCTTGTTTGGGCTGTGCTGACCAACCCTTATGTTCCTGCAGCTTTGCAGAAAGGGAAAGGGAGAAAAGAGCATAACCCCCTTCTCTACACCACCTGAAAACAGAACTGGGGGAAGTAGTGGGGGTTTCCTTCTATCCTCTGTGAAGGAAGGTTTTTAAAATAGGATTTCAAAGATACAATATTGAAAGTTTGGAGGACTGCTGATTGCTACCTCTAAGAGACCTGTAAAGCAAGTGAGTTAACTTGGGCAGACACTTTGCCAGTAGGAACCTAATCTCACTTTAACAGGGCTCTGTGCCCACAAAACAGCATTTTGCTCTCTTCTATAAAAGTTTTTATGTGACTGTGAGCTTATGAAAGTCCTAATACCAGAGGTGTTGAAAGTGCAACAGTTTTGGGAGTTTGGTTCTTTAGGCACCATCTAAATTTGTAACAGTGTATCTTTGTGTTTACTAGCAGATCACGAAAAACTCATTCAACAAACAAACCTCATCCCCCATAGCAAAGAAAAAACCCAACAATAAAAAACATAAAATCCCCCACAAATTTGGAGACTGATTTTGCTTAGGAAAAAAAAAATTGTGAAAGACAGGAGGGAATTCAAACTGCAATGAAGAACTGTTTAAACAATCCTGAAACTATAAAGTTTTCTGTCAGAGTAACAGATGTTATAGCATACTACCCCTCCCTCACTTTTTAATGGAATGTGAAAGTGTGGGACTCTCATTTGAAGGAGCTAGACACAGGAGTATAGATCTTTGTTTCAGGGAATTTGAGAATGTGTCAGACATCTCTGAGTATAAGAGGTCTTTGAAGTATACTACTAAGCTTTGTACTTGAAAGAATTAAAGGATGCTGTATAGCTTTGTGTGAAAGAGAACTTCAAAGCATACTAAGAAGTAGTGAAAGATCTGCAGTTACTAAATTTACAGTAAAGAACCATAGTAAGTCTTCCTTTTTATGTATAATAGCAACATGATATTTATGGAGAAGGCACAAAAGATGGTGACTGAATGGATCAGTCATTGGGATAGACAGAATTTTGAATCACTTAGTGTTTGAAATCCATCAAATGGTCATGAAACAACCATGACTGCTCAAGGTGCTGAGTTAAGTGTGTTGCTATGGTCTTCCACATTAAATGGTTTCTGCTCTTTAAAATTTCTGTGTATTTAGTTGAGCCTTGATTTTCCACAATGACAGCTGTGTTTTCATGCTAAGCTATTAGAAGTCTGCTAGACTGTTGGGCACTGATCATACTACTGAGCTCCAGCCCACACCAAGGTTTTTAGTGTTAAGGATATTTTTATTATATTTCAAGAAAATGTCTCAAAAGATGGAGTGAGAGAGAGAAATCCAAGAGATTATGTGTTGTAGGAAGAAGCTGAGGAGTGTAAAAGAACACAGGACCTTAGGGTACAAGTTAAAGCCCTTAACTCCTCTAAGTTTGGCACAGATCATCAGTCACATGCTTGGTGCCAGTAGCATGCAACAGTTGAAGTTTTTAGCTTTTTCTCATTTTTTTCTCTGTTTAGGACTTTTATAAGGATGAATATGATGATGTTGTTTGAAGGGAACTAAGAGTTATCTTCAGTTTGGAGGACCATGAATCCCTGGAGATGGGAGCAAGTGGAATGATGACCTGTGACTTGCTTTGGCTGAATTTGGATTCTGAAAGTTGTGTCTGACAGGTAGACTAGCACAGAATAAACTAGGTAGTGAATTAATAGTGTACTGTATACTCCATGCTAATTGGTTTTTTATGCATTTTGGTAAATTTGAGGAAAGTGATACCTTCCAGAGGGACCTTGACAGGCTTAAGAAGTGGGTCAATGTGAACATCATAAAGTTCAACAAAGCCAGGTCCTGCACGTGGGCTGGGGCAATCCCCAATATCAGTAGAGTAGAGAGGGGTGAATGGACTGGGAGCAGCTGTGAGCAGGATTTGGGAATATTTGTGCATTCACAGACACACATTGGATATGAGGTGGCAGTGTGTGTTTGCAGCCCAGAATGTCAGCTGTGTCATAGGCTGCCTCAAAAGCAGTGAGGTCAGCAGTGTGATGGAGGTGAGTTGATGCTCCCCCTCTGCTCTGTTCTCATGAGGCCCCACCTGGAGCACTGCATCAGCTCTGGGGCCCCCAACATAAGAAGGATGCGGACCTCTTAGAGGGCCACAAAAATGACCAAAAACCTGGAGCACCTCTCCTATGCAGACTGAGAGTTGGGGCTCTTCAGCCTGGAGAGGAGAAGGCTCCAGGGAGATTTTGTTGTGGCCTTTCAATACTTAAAGAGCCACAACAGATAGGCCAAAGAGATTGAGAGGGACACTGAAAAATGTTGCCCAGAGAAGCTGTGAATCTCTGGAAGTGCTTCGGTGGGATGGGGCTTTGGGCAATGTGGTCTAGTGGAAAGGGGGTTTGGACAAGGCAATCTCTGAAGGTTCTTTTCAACCTAAAGTATTCTATGACTCTGTATTGCTCTATATTAAATGTATCTTTGTTTTTGTTAGAAGTATGATAATCCATGTTGCACAAAAGAACATGGTTCTTTTTGTTTGGTTCTGTATAAGTAGCGACTAATGCACACTTATTTCATTCCCTGTATCCATGGCTTTTAAGCTTATCCTAAGAAAGATGATGCTTGAAAGTATTTGGAAAAAAAGTGAGAGTAGCCAGGAGAAGTTGGCTGGTGCAAGGACTGGATTGGAGAATGGGGCAGGGAGGGCCAACACAGCTGCCACTGGTAGGAGACACGGACCATGATAAGGATCAGTGACCGGGAGCAGAGGAAAGCCATGACTTGTGGGGGCTGACAGCTGACCCAGGGAGAGAAATTTGCTACACAAACTTACTATGCATTAACTTTGCCATCTAAAGAAGCCTTAAATGACTGAAGGAAAACCATGTACCCAGAGAAACTGTTTAGAGCATCATTCTTCCAGATTATAAATTGGAAGAGCTAGGTTTATAATCTAGATTTTTGAAAAAATTAAAAGAAATTCAATCACCTCCATTTTTGCTACTTCTTCAAATGACAGCAGTATGTCATCAACTAAATCAATGTAAATGGGTGCTGACTCCAGTCTTTTTCTCACTTAGCTATGAAAAGTATTAAACGTTTCTTCAGTGATGTTTTATTCAAAATTTATTCAAAACCAGCTGGAAAGAAGAGGGAGAAACTGTGGCTCCAGAGATGCGCTGTCAGCTGTGCCATACATCTCCAGAGACTGTTATATCTTGCTTTGGGATCTTTGTTCTATACATAGCTTCTGAAGGCTGCCTACACACTCATTATTCTACTGCCTTGATCCTTTTGTGTTTTTATGAGATGAATGAATGGCTAAGGTCAGTCTTGGACTCAGTGGTTTGTCAGTTGGCACTGCTAAATCTTGGCAGAAGGTCACATTTCCTTTTTTGAAGATGAGATAATCCCTCAGTGATGATGTCTCTTTAAATATAGAAAGAAAGACGAGGAGTCTGTAAGATCTTACATTGTCTCCTCTTCTTATATTTTGAAATAAATACCATACCAAAACCATTAAGTGAGGCACAGCTGTAATTCTAATACACTTTTACAGAGCAAGTACTTTCAAAAGTATCCATTGGAGGACAGTAGAACACTATGAATCAAGGAAGTATGGTGTTTCTACTTAAAAAAAGAAAGCCACATTTCTCTTTGAAAAAGAAAAATTGAAGTAGAATGTTTTTGTTTACATAACATGGTCTGAAAATCCATTATTACTTGACAGTTTTTCTCTGTCTCTCACACCTTCTATAGCTCCATTACTGCTTTGTTTTTGTTTTTGAAAGTGGAGGCATGTACTCACTCCCTGGATGCTTGTATAATCACTTGTTCCAATTTTAAATAATTCTCAGATGGGCTTGAGTTTTTTTGTTCATTTTTTAAAAATTATTTTTATTTTTAGTTTTTCAGCTTTTAGTCATTTGCAAGTCTTACATTAGCTTTTAAACCTCATTTATATTTAAAATGATTACCATACTTCCATCTTTTTGCTTACATCTCACTGAAAAGGTGCTGAAAATGAGTAGCCAATCATTAGTAATGTAACTGAGATATAATTCAGAAAACTTAGTGCTGGACTGAAGAACACTTTTGACTCAACATGGCTCTCTGGGAATGGAAAAAAAAAGACTTCAGGTTTTGATTCAGTCTAACACAAATAAACTCTCATCCACCCCTCTCAATGTCAGCATTCTACTCCTTTCTCCTTGCATCCATTGCACTCAAAATTGCAGCTGCTGAAATTATTTTTGTCCTCTGTCGTTCAGACGTTAGGAGATAACTGTGCTGTATTTAAGATTTTCTTTTCTATCTTTTTTTCCCATTCTCCTTACTTCTAAGGTCTCTCACAGCCTTGAACTTTTCTGTAAGTTGTATGCACACCCCTGATAGTGAACTCAGATTTCCTCCCTTGCCAGACCATCCTCTCCTTTTAAAGCAATATTTCCTTTCCACTTGAAACACGCTGGTAGGATGTGAAAAATTGCCTTAAGATTTTCTCTTGGAATTGGTGTTTAAAAAAAAAACCCTTACTTATATCTTGCTTAATATGTGACCTCCATGTGAGGATATTTGGAAGACTAATGTATGAATAAGAGTTCAGTGGGGGTAGTGGAAAAGGGAGGAAGAGAGACAGGAATTGTGGAGGGGACAGCACCTGCTTTCTGGTTCTGCCACTCGGGTAACCTTGTGGTCCCTTTGCTGTCACATTTTTATGTTTCCTGTTTGCAGTATGTGTAAAGTACATTGTGCTGTTGATTTTACATTAATTCAGCAACACTCTGCATAAAGCATTTATTCAGTGGCTGATAATGTAATAGTAATTTCCAAAGAGAAAAATAGTACATTAAAAGCTTTTTGCAAATAATTCAGCTGAATTTGGCTTTTTGCTCCTTATTTTTACAAAGGGTCAAGCTCTAGAGCAGTAAGTATCTCTACACTTTGGTGACCTTTATACAACTCCAGCTTTAGTTCTCAGTTTAGTTCAAAGGAAAAACTAATGCTTTGCAAAGTTCAGAAATCAGTGTATGTACACACACAGAGAAACCATGATCACACATGGCATTTCCATTTTATTGCACCCAAATTTAACTGTGGATAAGGAACTTGTGTTAATATTTTGTGTTTCCCTTCCCCTGTTACATTGCATGTGGTGTTGTCTCTCTATGTTTGTATGCAAAGCTTGTCCATTGTATTTTAAATTATAATATAATGGTGAAAAATAAGTACTTATGTGGGGGGATTGTCTAAGAATGTGACTTCACAGTGATATCTGATTAATTTATTCCTATCCCCTACTGTTACTCTCCTCAAATGATTTCCAGATGCCTGATCTAGGTATCAAAACATGTAATAATAAGTGGGATGAGTCAAAGTCAAAGTCTGCTATTATTTAGTAAGAGGAACTATCTCTGCCTTATTCTAGACAGTGTGGTGCCACACCATCTTCTGCAATCTTACAGGGATAGGCTGCTAGGAAAGCTATTTGTCACAAGTCGTTTGCATAATATTTATTGTGCAGAGGAGGAGGGTGAATGGATTGCCTTTGTGCCACTGAACCCCTCTGTGTGTAAGCAAAGCAGGGAAATCCCTAAGACTTAACCTACAGTTCTGCCTATAATGGGCCAGGCTGCTCCCCTGCTACTTGCATCACGGGTTGCCTTTCTTGTCTGATTGCTTTGCTGGTTTCCCTGCCCTCAGCAGTGTTTAACATTGTTCAGGTATATCAGCATGGCCCAATGCTTCCAGTTAAGCAGTTCACATTTAAGAAGAATTATGAATTGGATAATATCAAATTGAAGCCCAAAAATTCTAAATGAATCATGTCTGAAGTGATTAGAATTCCCTAAAAGGCTCCTATAATGTGATATTTGAGATTTAAAAATTTAGCATGGTTCAAAGTTTATGTGACTGTTTTCTCTGAGGAGTTACTTAAACTCTACCTTTGATGATTATAATTATTATCCAAATTGCATAATGTCATGAAATTGTTTCAGCTTTCAGAGGCCTTTAACCTCTATTATGGCAGCTCCAGTTCTTGCTTAACTGAAATTCATCAGGTATAAATCTTACGTGTGTTGAAGCTCACAGATGGAATTGAATTTTGTCTTTACATTGATGATAAATTGCTAATGAATCCAATATAAGCAGCCTGAAGAAAAGTGGTGGCTGTCCCTGGCTTGCCACTTCTAGCCATGGACATTAATATGCAATATGACCAAGGACTTCTGTTAAAATTAAAGGCTATTTGATTCGAATAAATGTCAGGAACATCTCTCTGCATTTGTGGTCAATGTTGTGATTGGTTTGAGTCTATTCTAATCTACCATACCCAAAATTCTCTTGCTTATGCATCAGGGGTTTTTGACGTGGATGTTTTTTTAAACCAGATATCATTAGATTAATATGAAGAGCCATACTGTCATTTGCAAAAGATCAGGTGGGTACCCATAGCTAAATTGAATTAATCTCCAGGACAGTACTGTGAGACTAGCCGGCAAGAACCTACTTACATCAGATAGGAAGTTTATTTCAATGGAACTTTTTACAGATTCCAGTGGCCAAAACTTACAAAGATCCTTGGAAAGGTGGAGTGCTCTTTTCTCCTTGCTGTTTTTTTCCCACCCCTAAATTAATGAGTGGTGTGTTTGTTTTATATGACAATCTCTTGTTTCAAAGTACAACCACATAGCCTAGGATGAGGGACTTATAATTGTCCAGAGAATAAAAAACTGCCTGATTTTCATTAAATCAATGGAAGATTAGAAAAGTTTTTGAATTTTTGAAAGAAATTCCTGTTCCATTAACAGTTCTGCCACATAATCAGAAAGAGATTGAGTCTTTTTTGCCCCCTATGCTCTCTAGGAAGCTAGACACTATACTGGCTAAAGATCCACCTTCTAACTTTCATTCCATATTTATTTATGGCTAGTTTCCTGCCTACTTGTTCTTGCTCCACTTTGAACTTGAATTTGGACACACAGTTTCTCCCCTAGGGGTTTCTCTACCACTGTACTCCAGGATAGCAATGCACTTCCTCTGTCTGTTTTGCCAGGTATTGTCTCAGAGAAAGAAAGATGCTGCTTCAACTTCTGATTGTGTGCCCCATCTGAGGAGAGAGTGCACATAGCAAAATCCCTGTCATGGTTTCTGTCAGGGGTCAGAATGACCTTTTCTCTCTGCTGTCACCTTTGGAGCTCAGATCTTTAGTGCTGGTTCTCAGAAGAAGCATCCTGCTGGGGAGTAAATTAAATGGTCCTGGAGCAAATTCCAGCACTACTGAGGGGTGGACTTCTGGAAACCTGGAAACTGAAGAGTCATGAAAATTTTCTGCTGTAGACTTTGTACTGATTTTTAGGTGCAATGAGCCATCATGTAACTGTTTGAAGGTGACTGATTCAGGCGTGTGCAATTTGAACCAGGCTCCATTGACACTGCATCTAATGGAGTGTACAAAGCTGCTTGTCAGATAAGAGAACAGAGGAACCCAGCCTTCTGGAAAGGGGACAGAGAAAGTGTTGGGGCATGGGATCAGCTGATGAAATGCTTATTATGAGAGTTATGGGTAGTTAGATTAATGCTATCCTAAGTACAAAAACACAACCAAAAAAGAAGTCCATGGTAATTCCTTAAGGAGAAATTTTGCCACTTTTCCTGCCTTCCTTGAGTTACAGTTTAACTATACAACCTTGTCTTCACTATAGAACTAATTCAGAGAAAGAAAATGACTGGGTTCAGATTTCTGACTGGACTTCTAGGTAACTTCAGGCATGGGCCTCCCAGTTTTATTCCAAAATGAAGGTCTGTGGTCTGGAAATAATTATTCTGGATTCACTTATAACTCCTTTCTGTACAAGCAAACCTTCACCGCTGTCAGATACTTTTTGCATCTGGAGTATTTGTATCTGGATAATCAGTAGTTCAAACTATTTTATAATTTATTATAATAATTAATTAATTAGAACCAAATCCTATTGTTTCATGCAGTGGCAATGAAACTGGCTTAATGGTTGTGAAATTGGACTATTTCTGGCCTTAAACAACTGGACAATGGAAAAGTGGAGACAGAAAGCAAGTAAGCATGAAGTTTTACTATTATCCTTAGACAGCATACTCTGATACAAGAGGACAGTGAGGAAAATATATTTATTGTTACTTACTGCTTACCACAAAATCTTACCAGCTGTGCTTTGGGCATATCAGAGCTGGATTTCATAATTTTCCCTGTTTTCTGCAGTGGTTTTTGCTCTCCTCCTGCCTGGAGACCTGTTCCTTTCCTCCTGCTCCTCTGTTCTATCTGCAGGAGCCAGGGGCATAGGGAAACTGGTGATTTTCTGCCCTGCTGCTTCTGTGGTGAGTGAGACTGAGCTTCCCTTTGTGACAGGCTGACAAATTCCAAGAAATATTGATTGTCATAGGGAACTGCAACCAAAACTTGGTGCCTTGAGAGGTTTTTTGGCTTAGCTGAGGCACGATGGAAGGCTTTCTTTGCACAGGAATGAAAAAATCTTGCTTCAGAGGTAACTAAGTGCTTGCAAGGGACTGCCCCTGATGCCACTCCATTGCCACCACCACTCTCCTTAGAATTTTTTGTTGCTGAGACTCATTGATCAACATCTCTACCCAAAGATCAGTGCCCTAATCAAAAACATGACAAGGTTTAAATGGTAATGGTAAATCTTCCCTTTAATAATAGCTTTTATTCTGATTCTTGTTTCTTGCTATTATTGTATTGTCAATGACCAACATCAGCTGACACTGTAAAGTCATGGTCTAACTTTGTGGATTTCCATCTTGACTGAAGAAATTCCAATTTAACCTTTCAGGCTGAATTCTTCTTCATTAGGCTGGAGTCTCTTATTAACTAACAGACTCCTCCATTCCATTTCATTTAATTAAAATTGTTTCTATTATATGAACAAGAATAGATTTTGATTTATGGAAAGCTTTGTGCAATGAGGAGTTAATGTTCCCATTGTCCTTTCCTACCACTTGCAATCCCAGTGTGAATCAGTGGTTAGGAAGTGAAGATGATAACCTGAATGCATTATGCTGGTAGTTTTTGGAAGTAGTCAGGTACAGCTTAAAGTTGCTTTGAAATTATTCAAGATAGACCTTAAAACTTTCAGAGTTATTGTAATGCATTTAATTAGTATTTAAAACAAGATCTACATTTGCATGCTTCCTTTTGGTATGTAAGTGTGCACACCATCTGATAAGCTAGAATTGTGGAAGGTCATCTAGAGGAAGAATGGAATAAAATTTTCCCTGTCTGTGAAAACATCTGCAGATCTAAAATAAAAAAATGGGAGGAGGGGGGAAGAGAGTGGAATGAACTAGAAATTCTAACAGGGACATGGGTTGCTTACAAATAAGTATAAAGCAGAACCGGGGAACTGGATAACTGCAGCTGATGATCATTGACTCAGGATGGATTCATTTGGGGATGCCAATATCTACTCTTAAGTGGCAGTGAAAATACTAAATGTCAGTGTGCATTTCTTTCAGACCTTGTGACCCTGCTGAAGCCCATTTTTTTTTTAGTCAGAGATGGTTGTGGTGGAGTGGGGAATAAGTTTCAAACTGATTAATTTTGTGACTGAGTTTTGTAGGAGCAACTTGTGTCTTACAGAGGCTGCCAGTTCACCCTGGGTGATTTCAGTGGTGAATTCTCTGACCCTGGTGTTCATGCTGTCTATGCCAGTGCAGTCTGGGAATGATGGTACTGTAGAAAATGGGCCATAGTTTGGGGCATCTTATCTGTGCTTGGTTTGGACCAGGTGGTGCAAAAAAAAAAAAAAAATCCTAATTTTAAGGCCCCTTTTCCTTTTCTTTATTGCCTGGGACCTCTGAAGACTATTATTTGAAGCAACAATTCTCCATGAATCCTTGCTTGGCCATAATGCCTCCCAAAAATGGGATGGGTATAAGATGCTCTCACATTTCCAAATACAGCACTATCAGGAGTCTGAGACAGGGAATTTCTGTGGCTATCCTTGTGCAAACCAGTAATATGTATCCAAAACCTGTTAACTTTTCTGGAGCCCAGAAAAATACCAGGAAAAGAAACCCTGTTCACTGAAGGCCCAGCAGCAAGCTGTGCTGAGCATTTGCTGTTCCCCTGAGCATGAGGGTCAGCATCTCTCAGAAACAGAGGCTGAGCTGCCACCCTCATTTTTTTGTTGGCGTTTTGCTCAGGTTTATTTTTCATTCTTGTAATTAGGACCTTCTGATCCCTTTGAGAATGCATAATTGAAAGCATGTTAGCAGAGTATTTGTGATGGATGTGTATTTTGGGCAGCTTCCTAGATTCCTTTTTCTTCTCATACCAGGAAGAGATTAAATACAGCCATATACTCCCACTGCATAGTGCCCTTATTTTCCTGTGTTTTCTGGTTTTTATGAAGACCAGATATCAATATACACCCAGTGTAAACCTCTAAATACATTTAAGTTAAGTAAACTGATAACATTTGTTTGAATAATTTGAATCAAGTAAATATGAGTACATCTATTAAATCTTTCATGTAGGTTTATATTGGCCACTTTGCACCCAATTTTTGTTTTCATTTCACCGTAACTAGATTGCATGGATTACTTTCCTCTAAATTTGACCAAGCTAAGTGCTAGATTGTACTATGGGCTTGAACTTTGCTTTCTGTAAACAGCTTGTAAAACATTTAGGAATAGTAGCGTTATGGTGACATTAAAAAACAAAACTGTAGATCAGCCAATTTCATACACACAGCCCTCTTTATCTAATAAAAATTCATAAATAGTCATAAATTGCCTGTACCCTTGCTTTCATGGAGAAATAACAATAGTGCTTGCGTGTTTATCTCTGAAACAGCATCTGCAGCATGTTTGTCATTAATATAAGAAAACAAGAAGAGAAGCAAAGCTGACATGCATTTGCAAAGATGATGTTTTTATATTCATGTCCTAATGCTGTTTTTCGCATTGGGTATCAATAGCAGAAGCTCTGTCACAGAGACAATTTTAAATGTACGTAAAGAGGCTAACTTTCATCTTTCCTTAATTAACTTCATTTTGCATCCTGGAAAATACAGTAGGATATAATAGACCATGTGGACCCTGCTTAAGGAGACAGGAGATGTGGCAGAAGTCCCTTTAACAATATCAATTTTATTACAAATCTAATGGCATTTAAAACTGCAAACAAGCCTCCTCAGGAAAAACACTTCTGGGACCATAGATTATGTAGATGACCACCACCATGGGCTCCCAACTGGCTCTTTGTGGGCAGCCCCCAAGCCCCTCCTCCTGCACCCTGGCTCTTGCCTTTGCTGCTTCCCTATCTCTCAAGGAGTGCTGCTGAAATTGCCCATCCCCTGCAGGTTTTGCTCAATTTGCTAGACTGAGCCTGAAAAGGTCCAGGGCCAATTGTGGCTGAGATGTGGGCAAGCATCCCTTATCCTCCCAGACCTCCCTGTGGTTTCAGGACAAGGCTGGGAGGACAATAGAGCTGACCCTGCCCAGGTGGAGCAGCATGAGCTGCAAGTTGCCTTGGGTAGGTGTCCTTCAGGAGATCAGCTGCACTGTTTAACAGCTTTAGTGAGAACAGCCTTGCTCACCAAGACCACATAAATCACGATGGACTTAAAGGCTCTTTTTGGGGAGGCAAGCCAGTGCATGGAGAGCTGGACATTCAGGAAAAGTGGGCTGCTGCTCCAGATTCACAATCTAGCCTTCTCTGTCAGTCTGCTAATAATAATGCTTAAATATATATAGGACACTTATCATAATGGCCAAATTGATGTTTTTCTTGGTGGTGTATAAGTAAAGCACATATAATTTAAAAGGGTAATTTATGTACACTTGTGGGATTATAGCCCAGGGTTTATTCTGGAAATATCAGGAAATTCACTGTATTTGAACACAGTTGATTGGTGATGTTTTGTGAAGCCGTGATGCCCAGACATACTGACAGCCATGCTGAGGGCATGGCTGCTTGCTCAGGAGACATCTTGTGGGTCATCTGTCATCAGGAGACAGCCTTGTGGGTTGGATCTTCCTCTTGAGTACAAGAGACCAGAGCATTGGGGAAGGCCTCTGTGAAATTTCATTCTCTCTTTTGTTTCCAGATGCATCCTAAAAAGGGGATTGCTATGTCTATGAGGGACTATTTTGATGTAGTGATGTTCTTTGTTAGCGTTGGTGTGTCAGTACCTCCCCCACATTATCCCCATTTATTGTATACACAAAAGTGTCAACCTAAAGTACTCATCTTGAGAATGTACAAAGATAGCTGTAATTTGTCAACAGTTTTAAAATCTCCAAGCAGCTGTCTCTCTTTCCATTACATTCGCTGTAGTTGTTCTGCAGGATGACTTGAGGTTTTGCATACAGGGGTGTGTGAAGGAAATTCTTACAGTTAGTTATCTTGGCTTACTTTCTGCATGGAGAAGGAATTAATTGCTAATTGTAAAATGAAGTGTCTGTATAAGATGAAAAAAAAGAGGTTTTATTTGTTTATTGTACCAGGCTATCCCCACTCAGTTATCACTCATGTGCATTTAAGTTTACATTGGTGTGGTTGGTGGCTCTATGATACTATTAGTCTTACACTGTTTGATTCCTAAGAAGTCAGTTCAATAACCACAACGAGGATGGATTTTTTTGTTTGTGTTACAAACCTGTCAAGTAAAGGGATATTTTTCTAAGCAATTGCTCCCCAGGAGAAGCAGAAGGGCGGAAAAACGGCATTCGGTCTGACCTTGTGCTATTGAGCCAGGACAATATACTGCAGAAGAAAAGCTGTCAGCAGCCTATTGTGGCAAATCCTTGCTGCTCCTCAGGGCCTCACACCAATGAAAATCTGTGCCAAACAGATAACTTGCTTTCTAATCTCCCAGTTTGGCTTATTTGTGTCTGTGGCCTACTATAAAATATACTATGCCTGAAAAGACTCAGAGTGCATGTCCTTAGACCTGTCCATGAACCCTTCCTCCATAACATGAGCCAGACTGCAGCTAAGATAAAACTATTTGTATGTCTGTTCTTGGTGACAGGGGCCACATTTCCTTTCCTGCTACATTGCACCTGGATGAAGATCATCTTGAATTATTCTGGAAGGACCCTGATATGTGGTTCCAGAAGAATTTGGCTCTTTAGTGCTTAGCTTACTCTGCTTGTATCTTCTGCTGCTGTGAAATAGCAAACTGGTAAGGGCAGCTTGATTAACTGCTTGCTTCTCTGTGCCAATCTTGGGCAGTAATTGTTGTTACAAGTATGAAATTACATTACTCTGGCAGATGCTTCTGCTATGTAGCCCAGAGGAGACTTTTCCCTGTCATTTCCTCTCCTCTCTTCCTTGTCCCCAGGCTTCTATAAGCAAATACTGTGAGAGTGTAACTCCAGCACTTCATCCTTCAATAGCAGTGAGCTTGCTGTCTGATTAGGTGATGGGGGATGTTTTCCCTCCAAAATGAAGACTTTGGAAAATTAAACTGTTCAATACTTCATGCTGAAGTTTTTCATGTGTTTGAGTGCTCTTTGGATAGATGATTATGTTTACACGGTTTTATTCCTCTTTGTGTGAGTAATTCGTTTTGTAGGCAGTCATTTGGTAGACAAAAAATGAATTCTGGGAAGGCAATGTTCTATTTTAAATCTATTAGAGTACATACTGGAGTTTTGATGTTGTTCTATTTAAACCTGATGGTTATGTTTTTCTACATAATAATTTTTTGATTTCTCAACCCAATGCAGTTCAAAGCAACTAGGAACTGTGCAAATGGCTTTTCTTTACCACACCTCCCTCACACGCTGTCTCCAAAATATCCTAAAGATAATGCCAATTTTCACTTCCTGTACCTAAAGTTAAATGTGTTTGTGCTGTGCTGAATTAAGGATTTTAAGGCTCTCAACCTAGTATACATGAAGCAGCACCTCCAGTACATAAACTTTTGAAACAGTGCTTGGTATTTACCAGGAAAGATTGATTGGTACATTGGAAATGAGGTGAAGAATTTGACAAAGTTGCTTGGCATGAAGAAGACAAACTATATAAGCGCATGTATGCAGAGTTTTTCTCAAATAAATCTCCCTTCCAAACTCAAATCAACCTGCTGTAGTTTCTTCCCAGGGCTATGTGACCAGTTGCCACACAAAAGCCACAAAGAAATGAAGATTGTGGCCCCTGTGCCTCTATTAGTCTAAGTTCTGTTGGAAAATTAGGCACATGGCTGATCTAATTATTTTCCTAATGCTGTTATTTGTTTTCCCTGCTCCTCTTCCATCCTTTTTTTCTTATTAAAAAGGTACTTTTTATAAAGTAAGTGTTTCTGTGTATTATATCTCAAGGGAAAGCCCATCTGTTTAACAAGCTTTATCAGATACATTGCTCAGTACTTCTTGCTACTCCAGCAAAGATGATTAGTTGGCACGTACATGAGATAAAAATCAGTGTTTAGGACAGGAGCTATAGAAGAAACAGAGAGAAAAATGTAGCATGAGGGGTTAATTTTTTTTCTTAATCTCAACATTAATGAGCATTTGCTGTGACTGTATTATCTCTAAAGAATAGGAACATAATGAGATAGTAAATTGGTGTGTCAAGAATTTTCTGAAGCAGAGCAATCTTTGTAACCAACTTGACTTCAGGCAAAATAGCCAAATTGGTGCCTTTTGACAGTGTATGATTTATCAGCCAGTGATATAAAATATCTTAGGCCCTGGGAAATGTCTGTATGGGATAGGTGCAAATGCAATCTTGAGCTTCGGAACAGGAAAAGAGTTGAGGGCCATTTAGTGTTGTGCAGGTCGTGTGCCTGGTCCAAACTTAGTGTTTCCAAGTGAACACACAGCCTATTTCTGCCCCATCATTTACACTGTGGAGCTGAAAAGAGAAATCCTGATTGTACCTGCCCACAGGAGATTGTACCAGCTCACAGGAATGGAGCAGATAATGGAGGAAAAGCCTGTGCGTAATTTTGTTGAAAGTTCTCCTCATAGCCAGCTTTTTAATCTTTCCTCACCTCCTCCAGGGAGGAACATATGTTTCTATTTCTGATAATTGCCATAGTCCATAATAGCCCCTTTTATGAAGGTCTAGGCAGAATTATTAAAGTAAAAGGTCTCAAAAAGTCACTCTGGGTGGCTAGCAAAAAGAAAAAAAAAAATCAGTCTTCAAGCATTCACATAAAGCAGTGACACTGATAGTGACACTTCAGCTGATTAGAGATTGAGTTTTAAGGGTTAGAATACAAGCCTTTTTTTACCCCTCCCCTTTCTAAATTAGTCAGGGGGTTACACTCATGCAGGGTGGAACTGGTTGCCATGACTGGAGTTATCAACAGCTCTGGATGGGAAGATTATGTTCCAGGCAGGAGACAGACATACCTACAACATCACTCAGGCCAGACCCGGCTGCTGTGTTTGAGTCTAAATGGAGTCCTGGGTAGTGGGCAGGGCATGTGCAGGTGGTGGCCTCAGCTGAGGCCTCTCAGAGCAATCAAAGCCTACAGACATCCTCAGGTGCTTGAATTTAAATTGTGTTTAGTGGCAGGGAGGTTTGTGTCGTGGAAAGATTCTGGTTAGACCATTCTTTATTCCTGTGAATGCTGAAGACATGGGGAAATGCAGAGAGTAGCTATAGTTCCCTGTGGATTTGTTCCAGTTCTCTTCAAAGGCAGAATGTAGTGGAGCCAGCCACTTGAGTTCCTCAGGTAATAATAAAAACTTTGTTTGTGTTTTAAGTGTAGCACTGCCTGGCAAAAACCTGGCCCTCTATGTGTCCTTGGGGACAGTGGGGAGTCAAGCTTGGGAGTGACCTTGTGAAACAGCTTTGCTCTGATAATTCCTTACCTGGCACAGGAAAGCAACTGGAATACACACGAGGGAAGTTGTGCTTGATTGTACAAGTAGGTGCTTTCAAAACTCATCCAGAACTTTCACCTTGCTGAGTAGCTCCAATAAGGACACTGAAGCAGAGCACATAAATTTCAGTGAACGTGATGTAGTCAAGCTGAAAAAGTAATTTTTCTTTAAGTCAATAATGTAATATCCAGGATTTAGCACGTGCAGATGCAGTATTAAAGTTCAGCAAAAGTAGTTTCAGTGACCTTGAAAATGGGCCTTTCTATAGTAAATATATAAGCAGCACTGTCTGAAATGACCCGCAGAGTCAGCAAATGTGTGGAAGCTGTTGGATACAGCTTTTAGCTCTATAATGTACTTAGAAGTCTAATCAATAAGCCTGACTTTGGGAAATACAATCTTTTTCTCCTCCCTTCGCAACAATTATGATTTATATTCCCTTTCAAATCAGCTGAAAAATACCTTTCCTATTTCCCAAAACTTTGAATTGGTAAGGCAACTATTTTCTTGTTATTCCTCTATTGAAGACTTTCAGATAAGTATTTTCAGTATAGGTACATCTGTGCTAAACCCCCTCCTCCTGCCCCCACTTCCAAGTATTTCCTCAGGGCTTGATTAAAGAAGGTTCTAAGGAAAAAAGAAAAATAAATCCCAACATGTGATGAGGTCTTGTTCAAAATCTGATGTTTGCAAACAAAGACTGAGGATAAAATACATGTCAGAGGCTAACTTCTTTAGTGCTGATATAGATGAAAACAGACATGGGGAAACTTGGGTTTGCATTAGGTCTCTTAAAGGTAATGAGAGCCTCTTAGCAATTGTTTGCAGCTAGTGCATTGGAGGTTAATGTGTTTCATGTTTGTTCCTCATGGTGCTTTAACGGGCCAGCTCAGGTGCTATGCTGCTTTGTAGGGATTCCTAGCCAGGAGCTGCACACAATCTCAGCATTATGAGTGACTTGGAAAGCTTTCAAGCTTTTCCAAAGCTTTCTACTAATGATTGCAGTTGCATTGTGTTCCTGTGGGCAAATAGGCTGTTGCAGGACCCCATTGCAGGCTGATTACTACCATTCCCACTGTGTTAATTGCTGAAAAGCCTCCTGAGGTTTTAATGGGAATCCTTGCAGAGTAAAGTGCTAGCTAGGTGAAGAAAAGAGGCAGCCCTCTGGTAAGATCCATCGTTTTCAGGCACAGGATAGAGAAATGTAGGGATAACTCGTGTAATCCCTTCATTTTGCAAAAGGTTGACTCATGGGAGGAGGAAGAGGAGAAACAACTCGCACAGGGCTTGGGGATTTGGCAGACCCTGGGTGCTGCATGCAGTTATCATATGTCTGGCCCTGTGTCAGTGAGTGTCAGTTATTAATATTTTATCTCAAGAAAGTTTCTGATTAGGACAATGTAATATTTCCTCTGTTTTGAGATTACTCAGCCATTTTAACCTTAAAAAAAAAAAGGGTAACAAACAGATCTACTTGTGAGAAAATCTTCAGTGTGTGAAGATGAAATTTTATGTGGGAAATCTTAACACCAGTCTCAGCTTTTCATAGGTCTCCCTTTTGTTTTTCTTTTAAAGTTCTTCAAAATGCTGAATGTATTTGGTGTCTCTATCAGTCCATTCTGCTGGGATATTTTTTTCCCCCTGAGTTTACTTTTCTGGTGAGCTTTTATTAATATGTAAATTCATGTGCATACAGATCATCAGTGTCTGGCTTCTCAAGGTGATTAAATTGGCCCTTTTTTTGTGCCTATTTTAAACTTAGACAGTTCTTGAATGTTTTCTCCTCTTTCATTTTAAACAAAGGAAATTATTCATACCATACAATTTTTTTCCTTAATAGACCATAAGGGATTTTCTGTTTATTAATGCAAACATCTGGAAAACACTTCAGAAGTTCTTTATGTTAATTTCCTTAACAAGGTTCATATTTTAAGAACAAGTTGTGTATTGTGAAACAATTTCTGAGTGAATTTACCCACAGCACTCATTTCGTTATCTTCTGAGTGCTCATTGCTAGTCTCTTGGTGGTAACTGGAAAACAATCATCTTGGAAATGTCACAGTCTTGATACAGATTCCTAAACTTTCTGGAACAAATTCTGCACTCTGTTTTAAGTATGTCTGGAGTCATTGGATTTGTGCTGGTGTAGCAACCAGATATGGCTGTCTCTGAGGGCCAGCTGGAACTTGTGTGCAGCCTGATTTATTAGAGGTCACATTAGTAGTTGACTTCATTATGGATCAAACAGTAAGATATTTCTAAACTATTTTGCACATGATTTTGTTAGTGTGCAGTTTGAATTCTCCCAGAGAGTGTGGACCTGGAAATTAAACCACAAAACTCCAGCGTTATCATTGGAGAGATTTTCTTTGGCTCACCGGCCTTACTTCAGAGCAGTGATACAAAACACTGCATGTGTATGTCTGAAGCTCAGGGCTGGCTGTCTGCAACTTATATAAGTCCTTTTCACAGGCTATTTGAAAACTTTTTAAATTCAAACTTTTTTACTTTTTTGCTTTGATTTTTCTGTGGCTGCTGTCAGCTTGTTTTAAATGGTAATTTTCCTTGGAGAGGAGGACTGTGTCTTTTCATGTCTAGGTCAGGGCTCTGAGAGCAGTGACTCTCAACTGTACCCTACTCTTTCTTCTCAAGAGTTATGCTGTTTTAGTGAGTCAGGATAATGGTTGCTTTCCTTCAGGATCTGAGGAGGATGGAGTGATGCAGCAACCTGTGGTCCTATTTGTCTTTTAGATTTATTTCTGAATAAATAAAAGGGTTTCTATTAAGTTCTATGGCATTTATTAAATGGTCATTTTTGCATGTGGATGTGTGGGTGTCTGGAAAGACTTACTGCTGTGTTGCTACTTGGATACTGAAGACAGGATCCTGTGAGAGCCTGCCAGATGTGCTGCTGGAGTCTGCAGGTGTTTCATGCCATGGATAGGAGAAACATAATACACAACTCTATGTAAATGTTGATAGTATTGTCAGAAAAAACTAGCACCTATAGCAGCCTTTAAAAAGGCTTCTTTCTGCAGGATTCCTTCTTTTTTTTTTTTTTTTTGGGTACAATTCATGAATATGGATGGATGAACCCCAGACCTAGTAATGAGATGCAGAGCCTTTCAGTATGAGAACATTGCTTTAGAGATTTGGTTATGAAGCTAGTTATTACTTAGTGTAAGCTTTGCTGCTGTGAAGGGACCTTCCTCAACACTGGTTTTATAATAAGCTCCTTCTTTGGTCCTATATGGCTTTGTGTTCAAGCTACAGTTTTTCATGTTTGAAAATGATGATGTGTTCAGTAGGAAATAAATCTGTCTCTGGAGACAGCCATCCTCATCATCTAATATTAGAGGGATCATAACTACTGGGGTCTGGAAGGCAAAAGAGGAAATGAACTTTTAATATGAGTGGTGTTAAATTTTACAGGAGAATTTTGGCAACTTATTTTTAAAAAGAGAGCCAAATCTCCATTTGGGTTTTGTTTCTTGTACATTCTGGAATATCACTGCTGAGTGGTGACCAAGTCTCATTTTACTGTGGTTTGACAAGATTGAAATCCAAGAAAGGAAGAGTAGTTATTTTAAAATCAGCATTTAAAACAAATCTGATGCATACAGCTTGCACTTTAAAAAGAACCTGCTTAAATTTCTTCCTTAAAATGTTGCTGTATTCTTACATACTACTTTTCTGTCAACAGGTCTCAGTAATTTATAATGGAGGCAAATGTAATCATTCTGTTTTACTAATGGGGATCCCAAGGTGTGGGAAAGAAAAAGTGTTTTCCTTGATGTCAATAAGGAGAGCAGTATCTAGTGTGATTGCAGGATCTAAATCTGTCACATCCATGTGAAGTGCTCTGCTAGGATTTTGTGCCGTAAGCATAAAAATGAGATCTTAAAATCAAGTGTGTTCCATCTATTGTGAGGCAAAAAATAAAAGCAATTCTCTTAGAACTAAAATGTACCTCTTACCTTCCCCTGAAACCTGTATTTGTTTTCAGTAGACATTTTCTCAACTGGTATTTAACAGTATAAAGTGCTGTACCTGTGATTATTGGCCTGACAGAACATAAGCATTTGCTTAGTTTGATTGGCATCAAATGTCTTGATTTGTGCAAAACAGGTTTATCATGAGGTTTGGACTAAAAGTCTGCAGGTGAACTCCTTTTGCTTGAAAGTGCTTGAGGAAGGCATTGCATAAAAGGTAGACAAAGTATTACTCTTTTTTTTATGGCTGTAGAAGGTGTCCTATCTCATCAGATCAACAAGATCATTCAAAGAAATCTAGCTCAAGTCTTTTAACTCTGAAGATCCTTTACTGACTTAATGGTAGTTGGCAATGTTTTCCTGACACTTGTGAATTCCAGGGTCTTACATTTTTAATGGATTCCTGAAGGTTACAGGACTGTACATTTCAAGCAGGCAATTTTGCAGCTAAATATTTTCTAAGTTCTCTGCACAGAAATCTTAGTGAAGATGTAAGCTAAGATAAATTGACTTTTGTCAATAAAAATATGCTTTGGACCTATAAATACTTACTGGTAGATATGCTTTTTATAGGTAAATAATATAGATGATTCCTTCAGGGATCCTTGCAAGCTTATGGAGTTCTTTTACAGAACTAAATTTAAAATAGCCATGGAGGAATCTAAGGGTTGGTCTAGTTCTAGACCTGAGACTTATTTCTGTGAATTCCCTAACCTAGAAATTCAAGGGTGTTGCTTTCAACTGAGCCAGGAAAACACCTTTGTTCCAAAGCTTGAATGAGCATGACAGCCTGAGCTTTACCCAAGATCCAGGTATAGCTCTTGATGTGTTACTCCCACCGTGTCTGGTAGGCCACTATGAAAGGCTGGTGTGGATCAGAAGGAATGGGAAAGCTCATATTGTTTGGATCATGCCAGCAGTACACAGTCCTATAAGGAGAGGAAATTTTAAAGGCTGGTCAGGTTTGATGTTTGACTATTGAATCAGCTTTAGGAGTCAAACCAGTGTTGTCTCCGTTTGGTGTTGGGTAGGTTCTTTAACAAGCAAACCCTGTGCAGGGTGTGAGAGCCAGGGTGTGAAAGGCTGGAGGTGTGCTCTTAAAGAGATCTGCTTGCTTTTGGAATAGCAGAATGGGAAACATTAACAGAAAGAGAGTGCATAACTAACGATTTATTTCCTTGACCTGTGTGGGTTGTAATATATCTCTTTTGGTCCACCTTTGAGACACTGAGGCACTCAGGAGTCCTCCTTTGCATGACTATTCATTTGCAGTGAATAAGTGCTTAAGTCCTTTGTGCTTTATTGCCAATATGGATATTAGGTCATGAAAAATAGTGGCCTGCTTATAATTAATTTACTGCCATTTATCAGAGACTTGAAACTTTTGTGGCACAGAACAGTAGCTGGCCACAACACTGCTGAAACTTATGTGAACAGAGGATCTGGCTCAGTGCCCCCAGCTGCCTGTGAATAAAAAATGAGATTAATATTGTCCTACCCTTTCCTTCTGCACACTATTCAAAAGAAATATTTTGGCCCCTATTATCATTTAGCCAATTTGCCAAATGCTTGATTTTTAGCATAGTGTCATTGGAGTATATATGAGGTTTTTGTTATCTTAATTCTTCCAAATTAGTCCATGTTATTCCACTCCTTAAAAGAAGGTTCAGTTTTCAGTATTCTAGTGTTCTGTCAGTGAAAGGCCAGAAACTCCTGATTTGAACAAAAGAGATCTTAAATAGAAGTGAAAGTAATCTCTGTTTTGTTGAGGGTGTTTTGTTCTAGCAGGCCTCGTAAAACTTGTTCATTTTCATGCATTGCTTTTTGTCTAAGGTATCTAATCTAACAGTTTTGATTTCAGTAACTGAAAGATGCTCAAAAATCTTATTTGCAAACCTCTGACTTTGCTGCTTTTGAGATCATTCTCTCTGAGTTGCCTTTGCTTTGTGGTGTCGAGTACCCTTTAGCTGAACTCCACTGTATGTTCTCTGCATCAAGCCAGCACCACTGCTGAGCTTCCTATCTGCTGATCTTGTGCCACTGCCAGGCAGTAGAGCACCCTCTCCACTGGGAGTCACTCAGCAGCTTCCTTCTGCCACTTCAGTTACTCTGGTGAAGCCTTCAGGTGCATCTGTTGTGGCTCTGCAGTAGCTGGGAAAGAGCAAGGAACAGTTTCCTTTTTCCTCTGTCACCACTGACTACAGCACTGGTCCCTCAGACTTTCTTGGCTGCTGTTTTGCTGTCAGATTTTATTGCTTAACATGATTTTTTAAAAAGACACTTAAATAGGAAAAAACAGAGTAGCAAGGTGGCAAGAAAAACGGGTAAATGTGTGGGGGGTCAAAGCATGAAGGAAAAATAGGAAAAAAATGATTAGATGAGCTCAGAAAAATAGAGGTGTGTGTGAATGACTAACATTCCACTGTGCTTCATGATCTCCTTTCTCATCCTGAATATGTCAAAGGGCTCACTATAATTAGATACAGTCTCTTCCTGGGTAGCTGAGTGAGCCTTGTAAATATGAGGATCTCTCCTTTAGTTACATGTTCCTTTCTAAATCACTGATTAGACAGAATGATTTAATCCTGAATGAGGAAGATGTCATAGCTTAAAATAAAAAATCTCCACCTTACTTCCTCCATTCTACAATAGGACCATGATCCCTTTCATCTTACACAGTATGTGTTCATGCAAATTAATCATGTTGATTAGTGAACAGACCCAGGAGTCAAATTAGGTCTGCATGGGAAAAACTTGGGTGTTTTCTTGTGTCTAAGTCACTGGCTGGCTTTTTAAAAAATTATTAAATGACATTTTAATTGATCTAATAGAGTAGATCCAGTTGGACAAGACCTACAGTGGTCACCTAGTCCATCTGCCTGACCATTTCAGGGCTGACTAGAAGCTAAAGCAGTTATTATTTATAATAATAGTTAATAATGATATTTATAATAGTTAATATTACAGTAATTTTCCCAATGCCTCTTAAACACTGATGGGCATGGGGCATCAACCACTTCTCTAGAAAACCTGTTCCAGTGTTTGACCACCCTCTCAGTAAATGACTGCTTCCTCATGTTCAGTCTGAACTTCTCCTGGCGCAGATTTGAGCTGTTCCTATGTGTCCTATCAGCTACTCTCTCCCCTTCCCCTCCTCGGGAAGCTGCAGAGAGCAATGAGGCTGCCCCTTGGCCTCCAACTCTCCAAACCAGACAATCCCAAAGTCCTCAGCTGCTCCTCCCAGGACATCCCTTCCAGCCCTGTCAGCAGCTTTGTTGCCTCCTCTTGATGCATCCAAGGACCTTTACATCCTTCTTTAGTTGGGGGTCCCAGGACTGCACTCAGCCTCCATGGTGAGGCCACAGCAATGCTGAATGCAGAGGATGGTCACCTGTGACTGGCTGCTGGTGCTGTGTCTGATGCACTCCAGGATGGGGTTTGCCTGCCAGCATTCACAGATCCTTTCCTGCAGGGCTACTCTCCAGCCACTCATCTCCCAATTTATACTTGTGCCCTGTGCTGCTGTCCCACGTGCAGAATCCAGCATTTGCACTTGGTAAATTTCCTACTGCTAGTGATTGTCCACATCTCTCTGTATCCCTCTGCAAGGTGTGTTGTTCCTCCAGGGACTCAACAGCACTTCCCAGTTTAGCATCACCAGGAGTCTCACCAAGTGTGCACTGTGTCATTAGTCATACTTTAGAATGTATACAGCTGAGGAAAGGAGGGGCACTTGTGAAATGTAACTATAAATGTAATACTTGCATTTTTTAATTGTTTCTTTTTCATGTCCTAAATGCTGATGCAAGACTTTGAGCTAAGTTTGCCATATTTTGAGTTTTTTTTCAGTAATTTTCCAGTAATCTAGGTTTAAGATTATCTACTTGAAACTGGAAATACTTAAACTTTGTAAGGAATCATGTTACCCAGAGACTGGCATCCTTACTGTTTGATGAAACTGGCAAAACACGAAGTTTACAGTCTGGTACACACTGTTTATTCATTTATTTTGAAACCTATAGGTAAATGTACAGTATGATATTTCTACCTGTTGAATTCTAAAGAGGTGTCAAACATAGTGTCATGACTGGAATAAATCTGATGCAAAGGTTTGTTTCCACAGGTGTTTCACTAGACATCACTGGGGGGGATGGGGAGGAATAAAGTTAATATAGTCAAGTCCTTCCTGGAAAAATCTCATTTTTTTTCTATCAGGAGAAACAGTGCATTCTTGAAAAATGTTCAGGAGAAAATCCAGTAACATTTGCATTCCTTGTTTTATTTGGAGAGCACTGGAAACATTTCCTTTTAAATTGTGTTTTCATAGTTTTTTTACACAAAATATTTTGTTTTGTATTATGTAATAATCTTCAGTTGAAGTAATTATGGGAATTTGCATGCTTTCTTGATTAAAATTAAAAAAATATTTTGGTAATACCCCTGATTAAAAAAATGTATATTTTAATTATTTCTTCCTTGAAGAGGGATAAGTGGATTAATTGTGAGTTTTGTACCTGCTATAATCAGTTTTAAACAAAGATTTCAATTACATTTGAGGTGATTTACTGGCAGTGAGAGTGGCAAAGAGGCGTGGCTCACTCAGTTTGACGTTATTGATTTGTATAATGAATAAAAGATAATTGAAAAGCTGAACTTTTCTTCAGCGGCAGCATCAAAATTATCTACAAGCTTGCTGCTTTGCTTTAGATGAGCTTGACAATTCCTTTTCTTACTTTTGTTAATTTGTTAATGAACAAAATTAATGGATATAGCTAAGCTCATAGCACATACTAAAAAAGGATTTTTAGTTGACTTTGAGTTTTTTGATTTTTATTGTATAACTTCTAATATTTGGGGTCATGAGGAGTTTCACTGACACCAATTTACTTGCTCATTAAAGAAAGACAGTAAAGCTGTCTGTGATGTAATTTGTAGTTTGCTGTTCAGGAAGATGCTCTTCTGAAGACCTTGTATCTTGAGTTTAGCTGTAGCTCTGTTCTGCTCCCTAAAGAGAGGAGAGAGTCCCCCTGAGTCCTGAGCTTTCTGGGACCATCTGTCAAATATTTTCATCTTTTAATGTCCTTAACTCTTGCAGATTTGAGGCGTAAACTGAAGGGATTGGCAAGCGTGTTGGAAGGGGCAGGATGTTAAAGGATAACAGATCTTTTCCTCATACCTACTTTGTAGATTTGGGCAAAATGGATTTTGTAGCACACGGTTGCCCAAGCTTAATGGTCGTTCAACAAGGTCGCTCTGCTCCTGCTAGACTGATGGCAGCTGCTTCTCCTCCCCTGGAGAAGGGATTCAGCTGAAACTCAGTGATGCAAGGTGCCTCTTAGGCTTTTGCCAACCTTTTATTGTCTCAACACTGTAATGAGGCTGATGCTGCAATAAAAGCTCAAGGAATGTCTCCCAGCAGTCCTCTTCTGTTCATAAAAAGAAAAAGCTTCCCAACACAAGGCTTCCTCCTCTTGATACAGGTTCATGAGAAAGAGTCTGACTTGGTCTCAGCTCACCTGGAAAGGTGTCCCGTAACCAACCCGTAACAGCCAGTGTTCTCTGAGCCAGGGTAGAAGTGTTGGAGCTCAAAGCCTGCTGAATGGACTCTCTTGAAACAAGGGCTCCTTCTTTTCTCTGCCTCCAATTCACTGTTGAGTTCCCTTCCCAATGGGATATAATTTCTTCTGTGTAATTTTTACCAAGAGCTAGTTTTCTTTTGGAAAGGTGTAACTCTTAAACCTGCTAAGATTCTAGCGAGAGGTGGATTTTTGTTGGTTGCCCCAAATAATCTGAGCTTCATAATTTAGCTGATATTATTTCTCACTGGTTTTATTTTGGATTTCTTTTTAAAGCCAAAAAGTAGAAGTCAGAAGCAGAAAAATGCAGCCAGTTTTAATCCTGTCTATACATTGTTAAACATCTTATTCCAGGAAGAAGGCACACATGCTCTTTATAGATATGTATTTGCTCTACAAGTCTTTATCTATCTCAGCTGTTAGAGTGTATAGAAACACATTATAGGTAGTTTTCCTTGAGAGTGATTGCAGTTAAACTGAAGAACAGGCTCAGTTTCTTTTAGTCTGGAAATCTGGATTTGATTCTGGATGTTGTGCTCAAGCCATGTAGCTAATTTTATGTCATACAAGCCATTAAACCTTCTAATACAGATGGAATTACAAATAGTTATTTCTAACCTGCATGCTGACAAATATTTGCCTAATTCCTTGAATCATAAGTTTTTTTCCCAAATTTATCTTGTAGAGCAAGCAAAAATCCTTTCTGTAGTTGCTCATCAGACAGAGTCTGTGCCTTACATAAGGCAAAATTAGCCATTTCTTGGGAGCTGGCTTATTAACAAAGTAAAACATCTCAGATATTCTCTTGGCTACAACTGAGATTACCCCTACTAGAATTCCTATGCTTCTGCTAGGAATATATGACTAACAGTTGAAACATGCAGGAACTTAAGCTGCCCAAGAAAAGTCTTCAACATTTTCCAGTTATACAGATATACTTTTTGCACAAAAAAACCCAACAACAACCACAAAAAACCAACAAACAAACAACAAAAAAAACAACAAAAACCAAAAGAACCCATCTGAAGATTTGTAGTTCAAAGGTAGCCATACATTTAGGGAGGGGAAGGGAGGATTTTGTTTTTAAAAGTAATGGGTTCATTGAAGACTCTTTAATTTTCTTGTTTCTTTGGTAATGCATCTCTGAAATAGTACTTTTCTAAAGTGACTTGCCTCTCTTACCTGAGGGTGTGGACTGGTTTTATGTAAATGATCATCAGTACTCTCAAGTTCAATAGATACTCTCTAGTGATGAGCCCTAGAGAAAAGTAAAAAGTTAATGTTTTGGAGGTTTTTTTGGGTTTTTTTTTTGGGAGGGGTTTAACTCCTAAAAAAAAAAAGCTATTGTAACAGCTAATTTCCACATATGTATTTTTTTCACCTGAGCAACCTATATACGATGAGGGAAACCCTTTGCTGTATTTAGGTAAAAAGGTATTAAGTTTCTGGCTGATAAAATAAAGAAACCTGAGATTTGAAAGGTTTTACTTTGAAAATATGCAGCAGAAATTGTTCATTAGTGTAGAGCTTTACCACTAACTTTCCTTATACATTACCTTGAAAAATCATGATTTTATTGCATTGCCATGATTGATAGCATAAAATACTTGAATTGAGAAATGTAAGACTGGAAGAAGACATCAAAGGTGTATATATCTCACTTTAGCAGGCCAAACTTTGTGGATTGGAGGGCTTCCAATTCTTGAGGTTTAGGGAAAAAATATGAGAGTAGGAAGGCATTTCCCACTCCATCAATTGCTTTCAGCAATCTGCAGCTTAGGGACTCACCAAGTCAAAGGTTGTATCCATTTCTCCACATCTAATAGCTGTTGTTGGACTTTGCAGCCTGAAGCTGTCTAAAAGGAAAGCTGCCCTAAAACTAACCCAAAGGCAAACAGCAGATAGCAACAGGCTTAACTCTGCCTTCTTCTTATTTTTTTAAAAGCATGATATTCTGTTTTGTTACTGAATGAGTTTTGCAGCAAAAGCATGATTGACATTTCCTTCAAAGAGGAGTTGCAAAACTGCATCATCCAGACCATGAAAAATGGCCAGTCTGAGATTGAGGGATGAGATGCTTTTGTTCAGACAGGCTACTATTATTTGCAGAGTAGTTCTTGCTGCAAGGAAATGGGTGCTCTCAGATGAGAGAATTGGTGTGAAAGTCTTGCTTATTGCCTTTCTAAGGAACTTATCACCTCTGCCTCTCGAACTCAAGTTCATGGCAAGCTCTGCTTAAACCTGTTTATAATTTTGTCCCTCTAGATTTCTGATTATGTACATTTTATTGAATTAGTCCTTCTTGAGGGAAATACTGTCTGTTGAATAGGCTTAATCAATTTTCTTGACAAAAATAGTGCTCAATCAATCTTATAAACACTATGAGGCAAGTGTGTGTAGTTGCACACTTATCCTCTAATGTAGGATGATGACCCTGTTAAAGGTTTTTCTGGGAAGCATATTCCAATTCCCGCTGTTTAATTCAAAGTGCTTTTTACTAAGATCTGCTAACTTAAAATGCACTAAAAATATTAAATTTCAAGAAGAAAATGAAGTCAATGATGACTAAGGGGAATTAGGTATTTAGACCCACTAAAACTTAATAGGATTTAATTTGTTGAGAATTCTTAGACCTATTTCTTAAGATCAGGCTTTTATCTAAGAATGGGCAAGATTGCCCAGAAGTAGTCCTTCTAGATGGAATTTCTCTTGACAACTAACAAGCAAGAGAGAGAAGATCTAGTTTGTGAAAACCTGAAACTGCCTTTCTGCCTCTTTTATCAAAACAAACCATTGGTTAAAAAAAAAAAAAAGCCAGATGATAGAAGTTAGTGTAACTATCCTATTTTATAACCAGGGGATGATTAATTGGGTTGAAAAATCAGGAAGCCAACCCCCTGGGAAAGCAACATTGACCGTGAGTACCATGCTGCAGAGTATGTGTGAGGTGCTTAGAATTAATCCAAATGGAGTCTCAGGTTATGATTTCTTTCCTTCAAGGCTGCCCTGGCCATTATGTCCCTGGCAATTGCCATTTCTCCATTTACTTGATTTCCAGTCTGTGAAGTCTTTAAGACCAGATGCTTCAGGTGATGAATTGGGAACAAAAATCTCTCTTGGTAGCTGTTCAGCAACTTCATCCAAATCACCGCAGAGACACAACTCCATATTACCTTCTGCTTTTCTACTCTGTTTCATCCCTGCCCAGTGCAAGTGCCTGAGTGCTGCTGAGATTCACCACTTTTGGTCATGGTCACTGTAGTGTGGCACCTGGTGATGGGCACTGCTCTTCCCCTGCCCTCCTGCAATCAAGGACTGTGTCTCATAAGCTGGATATAGGAAAATTTTGTCACAGTTTTGAAAGGACTGCTGGCTTGAACAAGGAGGATTTCATGTTCATTTCAAAAAGTAACTAATAAGCAAGGAGCACAGACCTGGTGCTGCTTGATGTGCTATGGGTGACACTAATTTCTTCCCCCTCTAAGTGCAATTTTTTTTATTGGTTTTTATTTTTTTAGAATAATTTCATACTATTGTCCTATTCTGTAGACACTTCAGTGAAATGTTTCAGTGGACTCAATTTTTTTAGTAAATTTATAATGTTTTCTCGAAGTTTATATTATCAGATTAATAAGTGGGTCACATAATGTTATTACTTGCAGGATAAGGCAAACAAATTTAAACATCAAAGGCCAATTTTCCCTTTCTTTTACTGTGAAAATTTCCACTACTCTCATATGTGTTTGAGTAATACCAAAAGAGGAAATTTAACTTGGTTGAGGTTTACTCCCTTCAGTCCATTCAGTAGCACTCTTTATGAAGGGTCTCCTCTGAGTTTCTACTAAACTATCAACAGTTTAGTCATGAACAATTTTCTTTCTGCACTGGAGATAGTGTCCAGGGCAGTATTTCAGGTCGAGTGATTTATCTGATCTATTCTACCAGCAACCTTATCAGGTAGAGCTTTATCTTCTTTAAGTGTTGCCTTCAGAGTCAGATACTCAATACAGACAATGAGTAGGAATTCTCTTATACAGAAAGTCTCACTTTTCCCCACCACCTAATTAAAAACCTGCTTCTGAGAGTTTGACTCTTAAACATGAGGCACAGGTGAAAAGAATGGCAATAGATTTAGGAAAAATCTAGAGATAAATCTTATAGGTAATTAAACTTAGAGTACAATTAAGTGCTTTCGCCTAAAATATCAAGTCCTTATTCTATGAGAGTTGGGATTTTTTAACTCCCAAAAAGGCTCTCAACTTTTGACCCAGATACAACTTTTGACCCCACCTGACTTAAGAAGGAAGCTTTAAATGAAATAAATTGCTTTTAAAAACTTATTAGGTAGGGAAATTAGGTTTACTAGTTTACTGATATAATCTATTAATTAAAGAAAAAATATGCTAAAGACAGAATTTTTGGTGAACTTAATGGCAGAATGGGAATCTAACAGAGAAGATAAAATTTTTCTTTTATGAAAAGTGCTCTTCTGAAGGAATGGTTGCACACACCTGCTAAAATTCAGCATTTGTATGTCAGTCTTGTGACCATATAGCTAATGGAAGTGTATGGACAAACCAGGGAAATGAAACCCCAAAGGAAATTTATTAGCCATTGAAAAGTAATTTCTGCAAATCTGAGAAGAGGCATTTATCTTTGTTTAAATCACTCTAGTCTGCAGCAGGATTTTGTTTGCCTCTTACTGTGTTTTCTTAAAACAGTCTCAGGAGGAGAATTTAGCTGCTTCAGTATAGATTCCTAAAGAGAAGTAGTTATCCCTTAATAGGTAATATTCTTGCATGACACAAAATATAGTACTTCGTTTAGATGGTTATATGATTTGATCCTTTGAAATACTGGAATATTAATTGTCATATATGCTGTATAACACTATATTGCTCATTAAAATAGATGTCATTAAAATTCTTTGCTCTCAGTCTCTTCCTGACTAGTGTAACAGCCCATGGCTTGCTTATTTCTGTTGGCTTTGATGCTCCTCATGATACCGTGGGATTCTTGGAGGATCTCCTGGTGTCATTAGGTACTGGGTTAGAGCATGCCTGAGGGCATACTCCAAACCTGGATACAGGCCTGGCTATGGAACAAAGATTATTCACATAAAATAACTGCTCTAGTATTTTCTAACCAATTTTAAAGGGCTCTAGCTCTTTAGCCACACTACAGGACTTTGTTGCCATGAAACTTTTCCAAGCTTTTCAGGGAAATTCCGAAATAATTTTGTATTCTTTTGCCTCCAGGCTAAGAGCTTTGTTGTCTAAAGAATGCCAGAAAAGACTGTTGATTTCATACTTTCACATCTCAAACATGCACTGTATCTATTTTTGAAACATCTATGCCTCAAATTCTGAATGCTTCTAGATATTACACATGTGTATTAAAGCAAAAAGCATCCTGGCTTCTGGATGTGCCATGTCTATGGTTTCCACAGTGGATTAGCCCAGTTTCAATTTTATTTTTTATCATTTGAGTCCTGATGGTCCAAATACATGTAACTCTATCACATGTTCTGTGACAAAGTTGTTTCTACTTATTCAGTTATGGGACTTCTGGCCAAAACAAGATTTTGGGAAATTTTACTCTGTGGAAATTCCCCAGAAGGATTACTTGGTTTCTGGGAAAACAAACAATCAAACCTCTTAAAAATGTGATTAGGCAAATTGTTCTACTCTAACTCTGCTTTGCCTGTGTGGCTGAGCTTACAGATAAAGACAGAAAGGATGAAGTAAGAGCTTGTCATGAGTTGTGTGAGCTTTTAAAAACCAAAAACATTTTAGTACTGCTGCATTGCTTTATTGTCACAAAAGTTTGAAGACTGATTTAAAAAATATTTTTGTTTTTCTTAACATGCTTTCAATTAAATCCTCCAATTAGTATTACCTGGGGTTATGTTGTTACAGATGTGTGTGGTTTGGCCTTTTGTGTTGCTGATTTTTGTGCAGAAGAACTAGTAATCTGTGTTTTCAGGAATTGGCCTTCATATGGTCAACAGCTTTTGCCTGGGTAGAGATAATTGAAGAAGCTGATATCACACACTCAAAGTCTTCTTTGTTTGGAAACTTCATGCTAAATTACTTTGGGTGCCTCTATTTTGCTTCCTTTTCCCAAACACATTCTGAATATTTTGGGTGTTGAGTTTTAGTTAGTGACTGGTCTGAAGATACAATCTCTTCCACAGTAAAATTGCTCTTTAAGTTTTCCCCTTATTTGTTTTTCTGACTCTGGATTGGAGGGCTATTTGGAAGATTAATTTGTTTTCCATTAACTCATTTGTTCATCAACCTTTATCTCTAGTTTTGTTAGTAATTTTAACTTTCCTTTGTTTCCATTCCCACAAAAGCTTGGGAAAGATCTCTTCTCCCCTTATCCCTTGTTTCCTGTTGAGCATTTATGTCTGAAATAATAAGGTTTTTCTCTAGACTGTAGTAATTTATTAGGCCTTCATTATCGACCTCCCTTCAAAATTTTAAAATAAAATGTGGACAACTTAAAATCATTGGTCCAGTAACTGTTCCTGCTTAGTACTAGACATGACAGTTGGCCTTCCATACCATATGTCCTGCTCAGTCTACACATTGCCTGGTTAGCCTTGTGTCCATGATCAGTAATTCAAGGAACAAAATGGTAGTGTTGAGCCCAGGGTCTACAGATATCAAGTTTGGCCAGTGGAACACAGTTTAGTGCGTGTACTTTAGTTTTAGTGTAATAAACAGCAGTTTTCACATGTGAAAATAGCCATGGTTGATAATAGACAAAAAAAAAAAAAACCCAAAACAGAAGGCAATTTTACACACTTGCCCCATCTCCATCCTCCCCTGTAAAGAACAGATATCCTTTGTATTTCTGGAAAATTTGTGACCTTGACTTCTGGGTACAAATGCATGGATAACCTTCTCTGCCCATTAATGGAACATTATGTCTGCTTTGCTGCTCCCATAACAGTGTCACTTTATATAAACTGTGCATGTGCTGTACACAGTGACTTTTTAAACTTGCCACTTGATGTATGAACTCATGATCAAAATGAAATCTTTGTCATACGTACGTAGCAATTGTCCCATTTATATGACCTTTGATCATCATTGCATCATCTGAGTGCCAGTTCTACCAACTACCTTAGAATAACCTTTTTATCTAGCCTTATAGCTTTTTTTTTTTTTTTTTTTGGTAGGCTTTGGGTTTAATTTTGGGGGGCTTTTTGAGGGATTTGTAGTGCCTCACTTTTTTCTCTTAATCAAAATTGCTGAACTCAGTTTGGGTCTTTTTGGTCTTCAGGTTTTCTTAGATTTTTTTTAATACATTTTACAAGAGTATATTACTGTTTAAAATGTTGAAGTGCAGCCTGTTTAATAAAATATTGAACAACTTATCTCAGCACTTTTTGCCAGATTCCATTAGAACAGCTAAAAGATTGGCAGCTATTTTGTATGTCATTGTCATTATTGTTTTCCACTTACAAATTCTACTTAGTTTGAAATGGAGTGTCCCTGTGTTCTGCAGCCCTGACCTTGCAAATGTCACTTTTACTGACACATGCCCTGTATATCACAATATATGCTCTACTGACGTTCTGGCCTTTAGGGCTGTGTCTGGATTAATAAACTACGCTCTGTGGACAGAGCTGTCCTGCTGAAAAGGGAGCACAGTTTAACCATGTGGATGCAAACTGCAATGAGAGACTTCTCCTCAGGTGCAGAGAAGGATTTGTGCCGTCTGGCTCACTAGAGCAGGCATAGCTTCTGTTTGCTCCCTCAAAGTGGGCACACAGATCACTCCTTGTGCAACCTTAATTTGGTAGTGGTTATAGTGCCTTATGTGGTGTTTTCTTTTACTACGTAACATGCCACTGTACAGACACTGGCTTTGCTAATGTGGTCCTGGAATTTAATGTTCCTGTCTGGACTTCCTCCCTACAGATCTTCTCCATGAGAGAAAGATAGAAAAATATCTCAGAAAATGTTTTGGTTTGGAAAGGAAAAGTAAGGCTTCAAGGAGTCTTACAGAGAATCTGTGGTTTCACCTGTTTAACATGAAAAGTAATTGGAAATTGCTGCATGGCTGTGGGAAGTCTTGAGATAAGACATATGAAAGAAATATGTATGACTGTGACAGGTGGGTCAGAAATGCTCCCTTTATTAATTCTGAAGAGAGAAGTAGTCTCTGCAGAGGTAGAAACAGGAATAAAAGCATAGATTTCAGCTGGTTTCTTTTTACAGCTGATTGGACCATGTGATAAGGACCATTTCTCTATATGGGTATGACTTTGAGGGTTTTATGCCAAGATCTTATTTCCATAGCATTGTACCTCCTTGGCTCAGTGGAATCATTGTAGATTAATTTTACATATGAAGAAATGACTAATAATCTAAGCACTCTCCCTTAAGTAAGGGAGAAAAGATGCTCCATAATGAAGAAAGATATTATTGCCTTTGCTGTTTTGATACAGCATTAATGTATTGCCTTCTCTATAGTTATTAATGCACTTAAAATAGATTCTATCCTCCTTGACATCTTCCACTCTGAATCTAATAGAGACTTTAATGAAATTTTCATGGTAAAACAACTTGCCAGAAGGTCAAGAAAGCCAAAAATAAGACTGGGAATGTAAGTCATTTAAATGTCCTTTTCTTTTTCATTTGTGATGATAGCTCTTCAGGCTGGAAAATGAGCTAGAAGCTGATTACCAAAGATGGGGAAGGGAGCATAGGGAGGGTGGGGGTTGAAGATAATGGAACAGAGTATAAAATGTTGAGAAACCAGTTTCTTTTTCTATAGTCTGAGAAGTTTCTATTCAATAGCTTGACAGTTATAAATGTTGTACTTCCATAAATGTTTTCAGAATGACTTACACAGAACCTTGTTATTGCTTATTACACAGTCCCTTGAATCTATGTTTTTGACTGGTGATTTCTTTCTATAGTACACTCTTCTTTCTTTAGAAAACAAAATTTTTAAGGGACTGTGTGAAATGTGTAGCACTGAGCTGTAAATGTAGCCGCTTGGCTTAGTCACAATTCTGTATGGAAGCACCCAAATTTAGTTGGCTAATTGAGAGCTGTGTGGCATTGTTCATTTCTCTGCATTCCCTTGAGTCTTTCCAAAATACCTTGATCTATTAAGGATTTGTTCCTGTGCTCACTGGAAGATGAGGTCATGCACTGCTCTTAAGCGCTGGGACTCTGGTTGCAGAAAGAGAGTTTGTGAAGCATAAACCACCAAGATGAAGAGAATGTGTTTTGGGTGACATAATTAAGAGAAAAACATGTACCTATCACACTAGCCACTTAGAAGGAATAAGTGCCTGTTTTCCTAAGGAATTATATTGCAGGAGTAATGGACTGATTATAAAGGGCAAGATGGTGATGTAGGCCTTTAGAAGCTGAAAGAAGAAATTATATTCTGCAACCTAAGTCTCTTGCATTAGCATGAGCATGGCAGGCCCATGTGGAAGATGTGTGCCTCAGGCTGAGATTTGTTCTGCCTTTGTAGACTATCTATAGAAAATGAAGTGTTGTGATGAGGAAGACTAATCCACTTCCTTCTGATAGGTCTTGAGGGGATCAGCTATGGTGCTGGTGCTTACGAAGTTTGTCTCAAACTGAATTCTGAGTTGTTTGAGAAGTCTGTGTTTTCCTTGGTGTTGGCCACCACCGGGATTCATCAGCATGAAGGAATACTTTGTCTCCAAAATGAAACTTCACTGGGGTGGGAAGGTAAATGGGTGTATTCCTTGCTTACGCAGACAGGTGACAATCTTGAGGATACCCTGTGGTAATTTGGGGTGCACTGGCAGAGGTCAGCAGGGAAGACGAAACAGATGGAGAAGCTGTCAGCTACCAACAAACTTCTGTTCTGGAGCAGTATAGATCTGTAATCAATTCTCTACACACAAACCCTGCAGATGAGCCTTACACAAACACCTCTATTGTTCTAGGACATCTACAAGGTCAAAAAGCAGAGATGAAATGACATGACCTGTTCCTGGTTCATATTATGGTGCCTGTTCTAAGATTTATGTGTGAAGGTTAAGTGGTAAACAAAGCATGTGTAACTCCTAGACAGTGTCTGCTTGGAGTGTGTGTGGAAAGAGCTTGAGCAGTTAACATTGCGTATTAGTCTTCAACGTGTTCATTAAGAATGGCTTTTTCTGTATCAAATCTTAACAGCGTTAGACATTTCTTCTGTTGCTAATGCTATCTTATTTGAAAAAACGAACCCAAATCATCAATCACTTGGACATCTGTCCATACAGTTCAACCTTTTGTCGAGACTGTTCCTCACCTAGGTATAAGCTTCACTGGCACCTGTTTATAACTGCACACATTTAATAGAAAGTTACAGTGCTTGCACAGTAGGGCTATTTAAAAAATAAGATTTTAAATGCTGTTTACTCTGTAGTTGAGTTGTAGGGGTAAGAGTACAGGAGAAATATCTTAGGACCAAGTGATGGGAAGGGACTCCATCTGAACAAATAGTCTGGACAGCATCCTGTCTGTTAAGTTGTAGTGGGATCCATAAGTAGATCTTCATTTAGATGAACTATGAGATGGAAATCCTAGTAATGTAAAATAGCAACTTTTTTTACAGCAATATACAAAATGTATTGAGTTTGAGTGCAGGCATGATCACAGATTATGGGCAGAATCACAGCTGATCCAAAGCACAGAACCACACAATTTTAAAAATGGATTTCTGCTTTGGAAGTGGAAAAAAGTCACATTTTTATAAAAAATTGGTACAGCTGTAGACTTGACTAACTTGCTGTAAAATATTCTTTTACTGCCTGGAGGGAAAAATACAATAAGAATCTTGTTTCCAGAAAAATTCTATTCCTCAGAGTAAGGATCTTTAACTGCAAATGAAGACAGGAAAAGAAGGATGTGTAATATAACCTAACTTAAAAGAAGTAAAACTATAAAATCAAACAAAAAACCCTAGAAAGGCATGTTTTACCACAAACCTTTCAAAGTGACTTTGATTGGGAGAAGATTATTTAATATTGCATTAGATAGAGAATATCTGTGAGGTCAAACACTTAGCCAAGATTTATCCCTGTGCTGTTAGTTAGCTGGTAAAGCAAGTATGCAGTGAAAATCCCTGAATACTACCTCTTCCTTCTTTTTGGACTTTTAAGACTGTTCACATGCATAAGCGATTGGAGAAGCAGGACCACTTTTTTATTTTTTAATAATAAGGAATATTTTCAGAATGAAGCATTCTGGTTTGAACTTGGTTTGACAATTTTATTTTTGAGTGTGTGTAAAAAAGAACTTGGCAGATGTAGGAGAGTGGGATAGAACGTCTCTATTATAAATCTTCTCTATAGTGCCTGAGGAGAGGTCAGTTTTGTGATGCCCTTTGCCAAGAGTTCCAGAGGAATGTTCCTGGACTGAGCCTAGGAATTAAGGATTATGGCCACTATGTTTGTTCATGCATGTTCTGCTGTCTGGCAAGAGGGTTATCCACTTTGATCCTCTTCCCTCCCAGAATTATTTTTTTATTCCTGGCAGCAGTAATCTGTGCTAATGTGACAGAGAAAATTGGAGCTCTGATAGTCAGAATAGTGGGTACAGAGCAGTACAGATCATTAGGACAAGTTTGTCATGTACCAGAGTAGTTGTGCTTCTGATATACTTGAAATCCTTGTAATTGATATTTTGCCAATATATTGAAAAAAGTTGCTGCAATCTATAAAATGTAATAAATGATTCATTTCTGGTAGCAGAGTGGACTGGGGTGTGTGATGGTTGTATTATATCTGATGTAACGTGTCTCAAGACATCTGAAATAATAAAAAACACTTAAATATTTTGGTCTCTTGATAGAAGGAGAAAATATTTCATTCTCCCTAAATGAAGTAGGTAAAAGTGCAGACAAATAAAAGTTTTGATTTTGCTTCCAGAAAATTCATAGAGTTAATTCCTGTTTTGTTTCAAGGTAGTATATAAAATAAAAAACCTTTGCCCAAGAAATCCTGAACCAAATGAAGCTATGCTTCATAATCAATAAAACTCAAGGAGAAATAAGGATTTCATATCTGTCATTTAATAAGTGAGCAACATTACAGATCCAGTGATCAGAATCACTTTCAATAAGTTAAGACATAGTCAACATCTCCAGTTCCTGTCACAGAAAGCTTAATGCTGTATTACTCTGTCAAAACCACATTTATAACTTTTATTTTTGTAGCTGTAAATTATTTTAGCAGCAGTGAGCCTGGCAGAAATAGTCTGGTCCAAGAAGTATATGTTGGATTATGCATAATGGCAAATACAGTGAGTACCCTGCATTAATCCAATTGAATGCAACATGAAATATTACCACAGCTTTTTGTTTTAAACTCTCTTAAACAATAGGTGTCCAGTGGAAGCACCCTACTTTTGAACACTTAAAGGCTGTTCACGTGTGATGCAAGTCTCCTGCTGTCAGCTGCTGAGCGATGTCAACTGCTTCAAATGCCCTTCACACAATGCACTATATGGATGCTGCATTCTGGTCTTATGTTTCTTTGCAGTACATGCAATTGAAAATAGCAAAGCTGACATTTAATACTCAGTGTTCCATATTTGTTTAGTTTGTGAAAGTTTAAAATAAGTGTCTTTGAAATAACTCTTCAGGGGCCACTCAGGATTATTAAGAATAAATCAAACAACACAAGATTAACTGAAGATCCGTGACTTCGGCTTCCAGCAAAGTCAGCCTTTAAAGTTAAATCTGTATTCTGCATCTTTCCATGAGGTGTACAGCTGGGCAGTTCAGAACATCCAAGAGGGACTGAGGAACGGGGCCTTATCAGAAATCTACTTTCATCTGTTTGGCACTTCCATCTGTGAGACTGTATATACAGAAAGCAGATTGGTGTTTAAGCTCCCTATGGACCACAAAATATTGCTTTCTGCTGTCTTCAAGGACCTCAATAAGGAAAAACTGTCAGTCTTTCTTTAGAATGATTCCTTGGAAAATAGTGTTTGAAAAGTGTGGAAGGATGACATTTTAATTTGAGGAAACGCTTCACTTCCACTTACCTATCTAATCAGTTGACTGTGCTGACTTTAGCCCTGCAGTGTGTGCCAAGGAGAAGGGAATATTTGGTTTCTCCTTGAAGCCATAATCTTTATAGTCTTGTATCTGAGAATTCTCTTTTCTGAAGAAGCACCCCAGCATGAATGCTGTGGAAGTTGTGAAGCAGTGCAATCACATGTAGGATGTGTACTCACGTGAGGGACATTCCTAGGGACCCAGAACTGGTTCATAAATTGCAACAGTAATTAAGTTCATTTAATACACAGTTTTGGCAGTGTTGGTCCAGGCTTTGGGCAACATCATCGGGGGGTATGAAAGGTGTTTTAGAACAACACTGGGTTTGCTTCTTCTCTGCTATGCAAAACATGGGTCGTATATCTGAGCTTTGAATGTTTTATGAGAAACCAAAAAAAGCATTGGGAGTGCTGGTGGCTGGTCTCATTGAGTAATCTTGCAAAATGCCTAAGGTTTCTACTTGGAAGTCTGATTTCAGTTCAGTATGATTTTGTTTCCCAAAAATAAGAACAAAGTATTTCTTTTATATTCACTTCTTTCTGGACATGTTGAGATGAATGCTTTGCCCAGGTTTATTTTAGTAAGGATGGTATGAGAAGGCATGGTCCTACCTAGCTATCCCAAGGTCCTGGCTGGCCCTCCAGTGGCCACTGCAACTTGCCTTTCTTCGTCTGAAATAAGGAGGAGTAAAGGATTCCTTCTGCACACAAGCCCAAACTGAAATGCCTGCCTCTCATGTCCAGATTTGATTAATGTATTTCACATGCTGTGCTCTGGACTAAACCTTTTAAATCAGCCTCAAGTTGATGAAAAATTACTTTGATGCCTGTGGAGCCTGAGACTTTTCTGGATACAATTCAAGATGCTAGGTTTTACCTACAGGTCCATAAATGTCCCTGGAACTTTTTCAGTTAGCAAAAGGATTTAGTTTTTCTTATCCTCAGTATGAAGAAGTAGAGGCACGTGAGCTGAATCAAACTTTGTTTAATGGTGTGAAATGCTGTTAACCCCTTTTTTTTGAGGGTAATTCTTTGTGGGGAACTGGGGGGAAATAGTAGGGAGAAGAGGAATATGATATGCCATTTTGTGATGAATTATTGCTGCTTATTTCCTGGTTTGATGTATTCTCTTTGCTTTTTTTATGTTGTATCTTAAATGTACAGATATGCTCCAAAAACCAGATTAGTGCCGGTCTCCACAGCTTCCACATCTCTTCTGCTGCAGCTCCATGCAGAGATTTCAAATAAAATGTCATACCTGCAAACTGGCACACTAATGAAGTTACTTTCAATCTTTTTCCATTTCAAATTGAGGTGTCTGAAGAGTTCAGGCAGGTTTAAAATTCTATATAATTTTATATACTTCTATGTGGGATCATAAATTACAGCAGACAAACTGTCTCAATGTTCATGTTACAAGTCTAACCTGTCTATGACTTTATAGGATTATGGGTGAGATAGAAAGGAAATCTTTGCAGAAACCTCAGCAGCAGTGGAGGATCTAGTTAGTATGTTTAAACTATTTGGGGGATTCTTGTGCCCTAATCAGAGTTTTTTATGCAAGTCAGTGATTTTACTGCTCTAAATATGTTACCAGTTGTAGGTTAATTGCTGCATATGAGGATTTGTCTCTTCTGAGCTTTTATTTAACTGAACTGTTGCCTTGTGGTGTGTGAGTGGCACTGTTGCTCTAGAGGTGGATGGTCCTCTCTCCTCAGGAGCAGTTTGACCAACAGGCATGTTCCTTGTTTAGTTGCTGATGCAGTCTTTCATGTGGAAGAAAATAAGAGTGGATTTAGCAACTCTAGTAAAATCACTTGACAGAAACTGGTTAGTTAATAACAGAGAGTTGTTGTCTTGAGCATCGTGTGGTTGATGAATGGACTCAGTAGTAATGTATTAGTTGACAGAAACAGACCATCTGCTTTTGTGTATTGTTGAATGATGAGCACAGTGGGTATGGAGTGAGGGGAAAGGAGAAAAAAAATATTGGTGCTCCAACATGCCTTTCTCCCTCACTTTCCCCAAAAAGAAAAATAAAAGAGCAGAATGCATCTAAAATCCAAGTACAGATATCAAGTAAGATTATCTTAATATGGCTATATAGACAATATTTGGATTTTCTGGAAAGTTTTCAATTTTTGCACTAAAAATGTGCAGTGGCCCTACAGAAAGAAATTAACTGTATTTGTGTTGGTGGTGATATTTCTTTCCTGTAAGTTTTTCCATGAACGTTGTCTTCATATTTTTCAGAACACTTTCCTAACATGTGTGCACCCACAGAGTTTGGAGACTCTAGTGGCAATTTATGCCCTGGAACTTAAGGGCACCTTCAGCTAAGGTAAGTGCATACTTTTTTTTTTTTTTTGCCTGTTTTTCTCTAAGACTCTGCTGCCACTCTGAGAAATTCAATCACCAATTCTGACCAAGAGCATGTTTGGCTTTTACAGACATAGTAGTACAGACACTTCATCACTCCTGTGTTCAGGTTTACTTATCTTACCAGTATTTAGTGTGTTTAGGAACTTACTTGTCCAATATTTTTCTTGCTGCCTTTGCAGGGTAAGTGACTCTCCATCCACTCCCTCAGCAGTATATTCTGAAGGAACCATCATGATTGTGGCAACTGTTGGTTATGTCTGATTATACTTGCAGAAAATTATATAAGTTAAATATAATGACTTTCATATAATATCTCTTGTCCCTCTCTATAAAGCATTCTTCTTATTCAACTGTTTTCTGTATCCCATGGTTTTGTTTGTTTGTTTCTGTTTATTTGTTTTTGTTTTCTTTGTTCTTAGTAATCCAATGTGAATTTTTTCCCCTCCAAAAGGATACTGTGAGAAATACGACCTTCATCTAAACCTTGCTTGCTGCTGTACATCTTTTAACAGGAGCACCTGCTGTTGCCCTGGCCTTGCAGTGGATGCCAGATAGTTAAAAGGGCTGTAGCCTTTATAACTGATTTTTGCAGTACTCATCTAATCTGTATTTAACTGGAATTTAATGTGTCCTGCAGGGGTTGACAGTACTTATCTCATATATTGTCATTAGCTTGGGATAGTAACCTTGAGGGAGGAGAAGCTTAATCAGACTTTATTTGCTTCTGACTCTTGCTATGAAAATGTTGGCCTTTCTTGTGGGTGTGACATACACTGCTTAATGGAGCAGGCACTGGTGTAGTGGCTGGGGAGGTCTCCAAAAGTACTTCAGTCATATTGTCCCATGCCAAGAGGCTCAGAACAGGGAACAGTACAAATTTGAAGAGAAAATTGAGGCAAATCATTGGCCCAATCCTCCTCAAAGCATAGAAGGGCAGCAGAAACCAGAGGGACAAGGAAGGAGATCCTGTCCAGGCAGCTGTTTTTCTCTTATGCTTCCTATCCCAAGTCTTTCTCTTCCTTCTTCTCCCTAATCCTAAACCTTCCTATTCCTCCACAAATTAATTTTTTATTCAGCAAGCATAAATTGTTTGTATAAGGGTTTGTTCAGGAACACAAATGCGCATTCACCTTAACTTTGCAAAATATACCCAAACAAAGTGCTTCAATGTATTCTGTGATTATTTTTTAAGAGAGATTTTGGGCAGGAGGCCAAAACTAGTGAACACTTGCTTTTAATGCAGTATAGGAACAGATGGTCAGAAACAGCCCATGGACTCAATGCCTCTTTTGAAGTCAAATATGATACTAAGTAGCAGAAGTAAAGATAATGAGGTGAGCAATTTGGTTTATGACAAGCAGGGGAAGAAATTTGTTTTCAATTAACCTACCAACATATGAGACCAAGGTTAAGGTTTTTAAGGATATAGCAGTATTTGGGTTTTAGTGCTGTTCTAAGTCTCATCGTATTTTGCCACAAAATAAAAAACAAAACAACTAGTGAGTGCTTTTAGGCTGGATTTGTAGTGGAGGATCCTGGGAAGAGTTGCAGTAAAAAGCACTGAGACCAGATTAATTACTCTGTGTTTATAGGCTGGTACATTACATGGTGTTGCTCCCATTTTCTTCAATGACTGGCAAAGTGAAGCTTTCAGATGCTTCTCACACCTATTGAATATTTACTTCTAGGAAAAGGTGGAATTTATTCTAATTATTCCATTTCCAATTACTAAACCATATGCACATAACCTAAACTTCTCAAAAGTGTAAGTACCGAGTTACTGAGTGTCCTGGTTGGTGTGTAGGTTCCCATGATGGTTTGATACTTAAATTTATGCTTTTATTAATACATTACTCTTATTAAAGGATGTCTTATACACTTTATACCTACAGTTTTAGAAATTTAATTTTTATCTTTGTGTTCATATTCAAGGATGACACTTTATACAAACTTATTTAGCAGAACAATATTTTTATGTATTTACCAATGCATATTTTTTTGTGCTTAGAAACATTTCCTGGTCCTAAAAGAGAATGGACCGTATGAGGTGTGGAACTCCCCCTGGAATTTAGGGCTGGAGGACTGTTCACCACCTGGCTTGGTTGGCTGCTGTCCCAGTGTGGTTGTGTCAGGGAAGTTGTGTGTGTTCCACCATTCACTCTACAATGACATACCAAACCTGAGGATGTGCATGACACAGATGTGGAGCTTACCTACAGACCTTTTCACCTCAAACTGTCATGTTTTCCTCTTGAATTAACTAAAGAATAATAAAAGAATCTGGATATTCTGAGTAACACTAAATGGAGATATCTAGTGTTGTGTGCATCTGTAAACTATAGCGCTTAGCCTTTTAATACAAGTTTCACTTTGCTTAGCATGCAATAATCTGTCATGCAAAGAACTGGTGTATGAATCCTAGAGGATGAGATCTTGCTACAATGACAAGTTGCATAATATCTTGGAAGATAAAAGTCACAAAAAATAAAAGTTACCTGCATGTTTATGGTAGGATATTTGAAGATTTCATTTATTATGCTGGTACTGTGCCATGTACTTGTTGTAAACCTCTGGAAGCACTGAAGAGTGATACAGGTTATCTTTTCAGTGCTTGCCTCTTGCTCCAAGGCCAAGACTATTACTGGTTACAGACTTTTTTATGTCCTGGAGGCTGTTGCTTCCAGGCTTTAATAACTCCACATCCATTTCCATATGAAATGCATTTCCTGCAGTCCCTTTGTAGGACTAATGAGTCCAATAAACTTGTTAAAGGTATCTAAAGACTTTTCATGCACTTAAATGAGTTCATGTGGAAAAAATTAGCACTCCTCATGCCTGTTAAAATCTTCCAATAAAAGAATGATAGAATTAACTTTAAACAAATCACCTCCCCACCACTGCTTTATCCTAGGAAGTAAGAGTCCAGCTTCTTGGTTGTACAAGTGCAAGCAAAATATGTTAGGAGGAAAAGAACCTTTTAATCAGTTGTAAAGGGTACTGTATAGCTTGTTTCTCTGTTAGTTGAAGTAGAGGTATGATGGGATGCTAGGTCAGGCAGCTTCTCCACATAGTTTCTCATGAGATTTCCTCTGCACCTGTGTCTTCCCAGCCATGTGACTGCAACTGGCTTCTAGGTCTTCAGAGAGATGTCAATAACACACATAATATCATTGTTACCTAAGTTCTTTTTTCCTTTCCTGCTACTTTTATAGTTTTTTGAACCTTCTACTGCTGCAAAAATTAATTAGATGCTCTAAACTTTGACAATACAGTTGAGAGAAGTCTTTGCACCCTTACAGTAGGGTTGTAAATCAGCCATTTGTTGTCACTCTTTGTGCATGCTACTCTTTTGGAAGGGTTTATCCACCATAACTTTAAAATCAGTGTTTATATTTCTAACAGAATTTGAATCCTTCCTGTATGAAAACATGTTTTGTGCCAGTGAGTTGGCTTTTCTGGTAACTTGTAACCTGAAAATGTATGGCTGACTATGGTTCAGGGAGGATTCACAGTATTAGTGTCTTCTGAAGTAGAAGAAAATAACTGAGAGCATGGTATTTGGGACTTTTTTTTTTTGCATTTTGTATTTGGAAAAATTATTCTTTGAAGAAAAAAGTATTAACTTGTACTAGGGACATGGTGCTCTTACAAGAGGAAAGCCATACTAGATTTTGAAAATACATATGATGTTTACTTCAGTGATTGTCATAACAGGCAAATAAGGGATTAAAAAAAAACCTATTAAAATAATTTGATGTGATTTTCTTTTCCTAATAATATATCCCCTAGAATAAATCTTCTGCATTAAGTTAAATGCTTTCTTCAACAACATTTTATCTGTATAGTGCTAAATTTTACAAAAGTAAAATATGGAAGCATGAACTGTGCTTGGTCATGAAACAATGAGTTATGCTCAGTCTTGTCATAACTTAGTCATGAAAGATCTTGTCTTACATATATGTAAATGTTTATTTGTTTAGATTTGTTCCAGCATATCTCCTCTCAGTTCTCAGTCCTGTAAGGATCTTACAGAACTTGGATTTTTTTTTTATTGTCTATAAAATGATATATTTCAATAATTACACTTGGGATTTTACAATCCGTTGAAGTAGCAGCTCTTTCCACATGTGAAGAATGTGCTGATGGGAAGTGGCCCTACTTATGCTTCCAGACAAGCCTGTGTGGTTTCTTTCTGAGGAACTGGATCAATCTGTGCAACTTTCAGTCCTGTCTAATAAGCTACTTTTGACCACAGGAATCAAACTTTCTTGCTATCTCTTTTGTTGTGTAGACTTACTAATATCTACCTCTACCTGATGCAGCTTGTTAGGATGCAAGGTAAACCTAGTTTTCTGCTCTTTTTTTTTAACTAAGAAGGGATTAATTTGTAATCCCATGTTTTTTTTCAATATCAGTTGAATAATGAGACTGAGGGAAAGTAATGAGAGGAGAGTATTTTATCCTAGTTATTTTAACATATCTGAAGCAAAAGGTTCCCATACAGAGGGATGCATATGAAATGAAATTGCTCCAGTGATAACTGGGACTATTCCCCTAAATAAGAACATTTCTAGGTCTAGTGATGTGTCAGCCAGCTAATTTTGCATTATTTTTGTTTACAGTCTTTTCTGTATACACTGTTTAGAAACTATACTCTTCAACTCCTAGAAACTAAACGTTGCTAACAGAACTGGTTTTTATGTACTTAAAATTTTGAGATCTCATTTACAGCAGCTGATTGAAAAAAAAAAAGAAAGATAGTGATAATTCTGAAAAGAGTTTCTAAAAACACAAAGGTAAACTGGAAAGTCCACATAACTTCTAAAATAATGGTTAAAAATATATGGTTAATGGTAAAAATTCCTTAAATTGCTATTTAAGGAATAATGCACAGCATTGCTGTCTAACAGGAGCAAAGTTACTAAATGGATGTTAGTACATCTGTCTTCAAATATAAAGCCAGTTTACAGTCCATCTGCTAGATCAGAGGAAATCTACCTTTTAATTGTGTTTTGTCACTTGTGTGCATGAAAAAATGTTTGTACTAGTATGCATTTACTTACAATGCTGAGGCTGGAAGTTGATCTTCTATCAGTCTCCACATTATTTTATGATAGTGCAGGCCTTTTTAGTTCCAAATTCCGCTCTTGCATGTTTTTTCCACATAAGATTTGTGCTCCTAGAGACCATAAAGGAAATTATAGGTATAAGCAAGTCCCCTGTGAGTTGAGTTCTAGTGCTGTGATGGGATTAGATTAACTTTGCACAATTCTGATTCTCATTATGAGCCCTGTCAGAAAGCTGGATTCATATGCTGCCATTTTCTATCCTCATTACCACTTTTGTCACAAAAATGGAATTTTTCATCTGTCATCCAGGCTGGAAAAGACTGAAGCTGGCAACAGTAGTGTGATAGCCTTTCTAGTGCTGTGCAGTTTGACCGGCTGTGCCTTTCTGCTTTGCTCTCTTTAATGGTTTCTCAACATGTGTAAAGGAGAGAAGGGATGGATATCCATCTTAAGGTATAATATATGATTAATAGTGCTGTCTGTATTCAGAGGACTTCAACTTTCCAAATGGAGCTGATTGCAAAAAGAATGACAAATATTAGAAACATTGGTACTGCTAACCGGGCCCTGTTTTCATTTTCATGTGGTCTAAGAATTGAGATTATTCCAAAAATATTAAATAATCTAATTCATACCTGTGTTTTCACAAATTCTTGATGGCTTTGGTGTGCTAGTTTACATGTCCCAAATGACAAAGTTCCTCTGTAAAACAGATATGACCAACTGCCAGTGTTTTCCAATATTTAACCCAAAATTTCCTACTTTTCATTTATTTTAATTAACACAGTTTAATGCCCTGCAAATTGCCCTGCTATATAAAATTTCTATCCTTCTTTACTGTTTTTATCAGTAGACCAAAAAAATATAGCTGTCTTTTCATTATTCCTCACATGCTCTGTAATGAAAACTACAACAAAGTGGTTTTGGGTAGATATCCTTCATTTTTATATCTCACATTTGTAGTATCTCCTGACCTTCTCTATCTAGGAGAGAAAATAATTTACGGTTCTGTGTCTATATCCTCCCTGTGATGATATCCTTATCAAACTACCTGTGTGACGAGAGAGTGTGATAGTACTGCTCCTGTAAGGACTAGCAGAGAGATGCTAGGATGCTGCATGCTGAAGTTAATAAATTTTTACCTGAGTGAGAGCTGCTGAAGTGTGGATGCCCAAAGGCCTCAGTTGTTAATAAATAAATGCCTCATAAGTGTTAATACACAGCAGTGTTTTGTAAGAATAGGGCAGGAACGACCACCTGGGCCTCTCAGAGACAATATGTTTGGGAGAAGCTTCTTGTGATACACCCTTGTAAGTAATAGTTTATTTCTTGCCCACGTTTCCCTTCTGAAATGTATTGACTGACCAAATGTCACAAAAGTGCTCATCCCATCTGCAGGACCTTGTAAGAATGAAACACATTGTACAGGGTGTTATGCAAAAGACATCAGGCTTCATAAGTTTTGGTATTTGTCAAACTGATTTGTGTAACTAACCTTTTGTCAGCACAGTGGGTTCTTGGAAATAAACCCAGTTTGCTTGCATTTAAATGTAACAGGTATGCCTGCTTATTCAATAAATATGTCTAAGAGCAATTCTACAGTGAATGTGAAAATATGGAAAAAATCTCCATTGTGCTAAATCCTTTCTGTAAGGGACTTCACAGAAGCACAGGGGTTATAAAATGTCTGCCTCAGCTCCTAAGTGTTACAAAAGTGCACCTTTACATGAAGACATCTGGAACATAAAGTTCAACTCAATCACTGAAGATTCCATCTCAAATGCAATCTATTTCAATGTGACCTTACATCAGTGAGCACTTGAACTTTGCCTGCTGGCAAGCAAGGTCTGACTCCAGCTCTCTCTTATCCTTTCACAGAGCTGCATAGCTTGCCCGAAGTGTTGTTCGGGTTTTTATTTTTGTTTGTTTTGGTTTGGTTTTTTCTTCTACTTTTGTTTTGTTTTGTCATAATGGAATGCAGCTTCTTTTCCTGGCTGCCCTGAAGGCTTGCACCATCACTTGGTATGTCTTTGACCTTCCTCTTCCCACACAGGAAAATCTAGCTAATTCAGATGTTTTCAATAGTTTTCTTAATTCAGTAAATTGTATTACACTAAATGCAGGTATATAATAGCAACAACAAGAACAGAAGTTAATAGAGAAATTTCACCCCAGCCTTAAAACCAATTAACCTAATGTCGCCTATGCTCAAAGGAAGCAAGCCAGACAAGAACTCTTGTAGTATATATTATTTACTCTTTACTGTGTCCTATTTAAATCATGAAGTTGAGACAGAGGAATGTGCTTAAAAAAAGAAAGTATTCTGATATATTTAATTATAATGTATAACATCTCTTGAAAGCCCTTATGCTTTATTTGCTTCAGAGATGCTATGTATAAAACATGCAGTAAAAGCTGAGTCTATGAAGTAATGAGGTTAGACCAGGAATGACTTTAGGTCCATTTTACTTGTAGCTATTCTTGAACTATTAACCTTTTATTTTGTTTGATTGTTCAGTAAATGAAAAGGTCTTAAGGATCCTAATCCATCCTGTGGAGTAGCTAAAATGACAAATCATTTTTAAATGTATGCTTAGAATTAGAGAATATATAGCAGGTTGGGGGGTGGGAAAGCAGAGAAAGGAATGGTTAGTAACAGCTTGTCCAAGTGCCTCAGGGTGCCTGTAGAAAGAAATTTATTTATTTTTACTATTTCTTCCCCGGCAAGAAAATAAAGGCTAATTCAAGTGTGCAGTCTTCATTTGCATCTGACTTGTGATGTGTTGTATCTCAGACTGTGTCAGGACGTGAAGACTATTTCCGTTCCTTTTTTTTAGCTCCTTTGTCAGTCTGTAAAGTGCCCCTGGCATACTGGGAGGCACTGACAGCCTTGTTACCTTGATAATTTCCCTTTTGGAAGAGGCATATCTACTTGAAACAGTAACAGAAATGCCATACCAAACAGAAGGGTAAAATCAAGCAAACACAGCAGAAGTTGTTTAAGTAGCAAAATAAGAAGGAGCTTTGTCTTCTGGGATAGGCAAGTAGATAGATTTTAATTTTGTTTAGAGCTTCTAGGGAAGATGTCTATTACTAAGAACTTGTTTATTGATCCATTGGGAGAAAATCTTCAAGTACCTATTGTGTGTTACTGGACTATAATTTTTGGCTTTGTTTCTTCAGCTTTCCTAGGACTATTTCTCTCCTTTACCCTATGGCAGATTTCATGATGGAGAGAACCCTTAGGTAAGAAAATAAGTGATCTTTGCAGCACCATATTTTCTGGCATGATGAAGTTGGAAAGTGGAGTATACCATTTTTATCTTATTTCTTTTCCTTGTCTAGTTCCTATTTTGCTGTGAGATTTTTAGGAGTGCGTGGTGTAGACTCAGTTTTCTGTAGGTTATAAAACAAAATACAAAAAAAGATTAGAAATCAAATCTAATATCTAATCAGCTCTCAATAGTGTGTGACTGTAGAAAATATCAACAATATGCTGCTAGTCAGGCATGTTCTTGTAGTCAGCTCCAACATTTCAGAATCATAATACCATGAACTTCCTGCTTTTGAAACCATGGATGAAAGTCTGTGGCTTGTTTTCAGAATGTTTAGGAGCTCAGGTTTTATAATCAAATATGTTACTAGTAAGTGGATGTTCAGTAAATTGTATTACTGAATTGAAAATCAGTTTTAGAAAGAATAATGTTGGTAAATGTCTATGCAGATTGAAAGGTTTTTTGAAGCTATTATATTTGACCCCAGAAATAATGTTATTGCAATAAAAAACAAAAATCACTGAACTCTTATGCAGGGTTAAAATTTGAACTGGTTTTGCTTATTTGTCTCCACTGATGAGTCATTATTTAAGTGTTATGATTTGTAAATTTTGTGTCTATATTAAACAGCTGTTAAGTGCCCACATTAATGTGTTTTTTTTGGTTGGTTATTTTAATTTTTTTTACTTGAGTGAATCTGTGTTGCTGCGTTTAGTGATGGGTTGTGCCTGCTGTACCTAATTCTCAAAGCCAGTAACATTGTCTAATTCAAACTTCATGGAAAAAGTTAAAGCAGACTCAGGCCTTCAGACTATATACTTTCAGACTTTCTAAGATTACCCTGCACACTGTTTCCCAGATATAAGGAGCACATGGTTACTTACAGTCAGGGAATGCATAATTCTCTTTGATTTGCCATATATTATAAAGTAGTAAAATATATTCTTGTTGGTAAAAGATGCATTAGCTGTGCAAGGCTCAAGCTGGTGATGATAAAAGCCTCTACTGGAACATTCATTGTCACAATTTGTAACAGTTGTTTTGGATGCTACTGCCTAAAGCTCTTCGGTGATTGATATGAGGTGGTTTCTATCTTGATGAACTATTTGCCATCAGAGACTTTTGTTAGTAAACAAAGGTGTATCCATCTAAGTGTCTTTCTATGTCTGCAGAATCATCTTCTACAGCTTTTTAGATTTTGGAGCATATTTTCTTTGTTTACCATTCCTAATAAAGGACAGAGTCAGAAAGAAATATTTTTGTAATTCCCATTTCATTTAACACATAAAGGATTTGTACTGGTTTCAACATGAGAAAGTCACTGCTCTTGGGAACAGGCTGCAATTGTTCCTTTTGCTTTCACTCCATGTTCCCAAAATGTGGGCTGTTTGTTTTCCCCTTTGAAATTAGAACAATATCAGAAAGTGTTTTGTTCTTTGATTTTTGCCTTTGATTATGAACATGTGATCCTGTGTTAAGGGCGTAGAGGAAAAAACTGGCAGTGTGAAGGCAATGAACTGCATTGAAGCACTTTTTAAATGATGCCAAATCTTTTACATAATTCCAAATCTTTCACAGTAAAGATGATCTTTGGTTGGCGTAACATGATAGTTTAGATACTGCTAGAGAGCAATTGATGAAATCCATCATGTGGAAAAAGAATTTCATAGTGTAATACCTCTGGTTGTCAGAGTATATGAGCCAAGAGGTAATAATCACAGCTAAGAAATAGTCCTCATTCTTCAAGATGAATTTTTTAATAGTAAAGAATAAATTGTTGCTTTGAACAGAGAAATGCAGTAGTTGCAAGAATTATCTGCTTCCTCCTGGTCAACAGACGATGCAGTTTTGAATTAGATGAGTAGTGTTGGTTGAGACAGCTGGTTTTTGTTTGTTTATTTATTTTTAAATTAGAACTCATTTTTCAGTGTTGGTATTAGGAGCCCCATAGTGTGTACAGAAACATACTGTGTATTACACAGGATATGACTTCAGTTTGATTTTTTTTAAAATAAGTAATTCATGTGGTTTAGATTGGAAAGGGTCTTAAAAATAATCTAGTTTCAACCACTCTGCTGTGGCCAATGATCCCTTCCACTGGACCAGGTTGCTCAGACTCCCATCCAACCTGGCCTTAACACTTCCAGAGATGGGACATCCACAATTTCTCTGGGCAAGCTGTTCCAATACCTCATAAGCCATAAGAATAAAGAATTTATTCCTAAAATCTAATCCAAACCCACTATCATTTTAAAGCCATAACCGCATATCCATTACTACATGCCCATAAAAAAAAGGGAAGTTAAAATGGCTTCTAGTTACAAGAAGCTGGTGTGCATTTTATTAATTTTTGTAAGAAAATGTCAAAATCCTTTTTCTGACATGTGTTAGAAGTTTGGCCTCTTTGAATAGTGGCTAAACCACAATATCTTTCATTGAGTTAGCAAAGAAGTTGGAAATTTTGGATCAATAAATGTAAGTCATCAACAATCCTAGTTCTTTCTCAGAGAAAAAGTACAGCCAGGAATATCTACTATTGCAAAATGTTAGTTTTAAATAAAAACATTCAATTATGCAAGGAAATAAACTAGCTTTTATGAATCTAGAACTATGAAACTAATTGTAATAGCCTGGGATTTTTTTAACTTTCTTGATATATGGGACCCCAGAGCACTTGCACGGGAGTTTGCATGCAAATGCTAGAAATGAACTTGAATTAAAAAAATACAATGCTGCTGTTTTATGGTGTGGGAGAAGAATTCCTTGTCAGCAATGGGTTGGTCATGAGGTAAGTGCAGGATGCTCCCTGCTGCAATATGTTCTTACCATCATTATTCATCCACGTTGCAATTTCCATTTCAATTCCAAACCTCAAAATTGCTGTGCTTTTGTGTAATACACTGCGGGCACTAAATCATGCTACCTACTGATGTTTAGTGACCTGAATGAAGTTGTTTCGATGTAATTGACTGACATCCTTTGTGTGCAGAAAGAAGTCTGCTCAGCAAAGACTAAATTATGTTTTTAAGCCATAAAAAAGGGACTTGTCTACTTTAGATTTTGAAAAACAGCGTAGGCCCATTGATTTCATCCACAAGAGGTAAAATATATCAAAAAAGTATACAACCTTAAAAGCTACTGTTCTAGAATTGCACTCTACTCTTTCTCTCTGTTTTCCTATTACAAACTATAATTTTTCCTCTTGTGATAGCTTTCTCCGATCAACACTGTGCTGCTCTTGACTGGGTGTACAGCCTTAGTTTTCTTTTGGAAGTAGGTTAGGTGTGGTTGCCAAAAGGAAATGCAGAACACAGCAACAGGAACATGCAAAGTGGGTGGGTATGGGCTGTGTGGTGAGTGTGTTAAAAGTCCATTCTGCACCAAAGGCTTACTGTTTAGAGGTGCAACAGTACAGTACTTAAATCTTGTTTGGAATTGTTTGCTAGGTTAGATTTAAACATTCTCTGTGCTGTGTGTCTTCCTACTTTGCACCTGTACTCTCAGTGTTAGTGAAATGTGCTATAGTTACCACATAATATTTTGCCTTTGTGAAAAAAAAAAGAAAAAGAGTTGTCTGTGTTTTCTCAGCTTTAGGAGGGAGCATGTATGATCTGGCCTGAGGGAAAAACACCAGAGTAAGGGGAGATGGTAAAGTTCTATCATTATTTTTATTGACTTACTTGGGAACTAGCTAATAGTTCTGTCTAAAATCTGCCCTTTGGTAATTGTGTGAGCTCCTGCAGAAAATCCCAAAGTCAGTCCCTACTTGCTTTGCATTGGATTTTCATCATCTTTGAGGAACAGTCTGAACTGTTCTCAGACCTGACTGTCCCTGACTGGGCTCATTGCCCACATGGCCAAACATTAACTCTCCTGACCTGACCCTTTCCTCTTTGTTGTATGCCTCTTAATTTTAGCAGGAAAACTTAAGTAATTTTTACTGCTTGACACAGGTCAAAGATAAAATGATGTCCCTTTCATTAACTCCCTTTCCTGACAAGAGAAATACCAATCAGGTCTCTGGACCTTTGGTTCACTATGTCCTCTGGATCAAGTCACATCCTGTGTGATTTCTTTTGCCTTCACTTTTCTTGCACTCTTCGCGTTGTTTTTATGTAACCTTTCTCTGTATGGTTTTGATTTGGGATATGTGGGGGAATTGAACAATGTCAGGTGTCAAATCTGTGTTCCTAGTAGTAGGTTTAGATTTTTTCCTGGCTAGGGTGAGAAAATATACTCTTAAAGGCACTACCTTTCTTTCTACCCTCCACTAGCTTTGAGGATGGCTTTCAGACTTTAAAAAAATCTCAACAAAGGAATGCTGTGAAAAATGATTATCAAAAATACCATGCATATGTATTTTAAAAATTTATATGATGCATCATGATACCTCTTTATGGTTATAAACCTTTCTATTAAAATGATAATTTGTCCTGGGAATACCTTGGAATACCAATGGGTAACTGCATTGTTCCAACCCATATTATTTTAAAGAAATGTAAGCTGGTAAGTGTGTGTGGTTCTGGGCAGTTCAGCTGGCAAAAATGTGGTAATCCTCCAACTGAGCTGTGTTAAAACAAGCATTTTGAAGAAAGGTAAGCCTTTATGTTGTATGAGCCTTGGCTGAGGGAAATGACACATATTTCATGCCCTGAAGGCTGGTTCCAAAGGGAGAAATCTGGCAGGAGCTCAAAGGCCCTGAGGAGCCTTTTGGGTTTCAGCTTTATAACTTCTGTTCACTACACAATGAATCTGCTGGAAAATGCTGCCCATTTTGGACCTGATGTCTGCAATGTTCTGTGGAGATAGCAACACCTAATCAGTGAGTTGAGAGAAAGGGCAGGTCTGTAGCCTTGTAGGTGATGTGGAGCATGTGGCACATGGACAGCATTCTTTGAGCAGAGAGGGAAGGAGACACAGCCTCACACTCTGCACCATAAATCTCCCACTTCTCCTTTGCATTTCTCTCCACTGTCCTTTGTAGTGTCTGGTTTGATTGAAGAAGCCCTCTTCTCTGTAGCCAGAGATGCATGGAAATACCTTATGCTAAAAGAAAGCCAGAAGAGCCACTGCATCTGCTCTGGGAGCCAGAGCTCTGCAATGAAGTCAGACATAGTGCCTGCTGCAAAGAAAATGGTCAGTGCTCTAAGTATATACCTACTTATAAATATATAATTATAGTATATATATATATATATATATATACACACTTATATAAGTATATAAGATTGACTTATACTTACAATATAAGTCAAATTATTTTCTAAATATTCCTTTTAATCCTCAGTACCGTTGTTCTTCAAAAAGAATTTACAGGTTTTTCCAGGCTTTGACTGTTACTGGCTTCTTGGGAAGTAATCTCTATTGCTTTTGCATGCAGTTTGTACCCCTTTAAATTGTCCCCTTAACTTTGGATCTGTACCTTGTATCACAGTACATTTCTTACAATGTAAGTAGAAGATCTGTTTTGTGTTTCCTGTCAGGTTTTTGCTTATGATTTTGCACAAGTGTGCAAAAATCTAAACACAACCCCATCATTCAGTCAGAAAATAATCTCCTAGTAAGGTGATACGTGAGGCTATGGTTAGCTGAAATGAATCTGGCTTAGAATAATTTTCTTCTTTTTCCTCCCTTCCTAAAAATACGAGCTGTGCCTGAGTCTTCAACTAACTAAAGCTTTGCAGACCATGAAAACCAAGGATGATGGGTCAGTAGGCTTCTCTTTAAGCATCTCATTATACTTTAACTGCAACTAAATATTGAGGGAGTTGTTTGGTTTGTGATTGTACAGTAACTAATTTTCTGTATATTCCTATCTGCCTCCTCTTAAATGGGACTGGAAGTCTACATTTGTACTGTTTTATCCAGTTACCTATTTGTGTCCCTTAGGTGTGTCTCATATTTGTAACTCTGCTGTGACCTTTTCAGGAGACGATTTTTTGACTTTGCATGCATAAATATAGTTTACATTCTTCAGGGTTATTTATACATTTTGTTTTCTACAGCATTTCTGCTGGTGTGCAATTATAGGCACTTTTTCTTTTCCTCCATTTAGAGACTATGCAAAAGTAAAAGGTATGATTTCCCTCATTCCATCTTTCCCTGCCAGCTCCTACATAAATTGTTTTGTGCTGTGGCTTTCCTAGTCTTATTAATGTTTATTGATTAACCCTATCATTCCTGCACCTCTTGCTTTGTTTGATTGCTTTACTGTTACTTCACTGTGATTAAAACTAAAAGTACCACCCTTGTACTGCTGAGTGAAATAAGCTTGGCTTCACAATTCTCTATTCCCATCAACTGCAATCACACACATCACTAAGAAATTCACATGTCCCAGGGAAAACAGGGCATGTTCCTTCTTTGCTGAACATAGGTTTCTAGAAAAATTTAGATTGAAAAATTTATTACTCAGATGATACCTTCATTTCTTGAATGTGCGCAGGTCCAGTGGCCTCTTCTGTCCAGGTGTTAACAGCTACGTTGGGTGTGCATGACACCAGAACGCTCAAATTGCTTTCACCTTTTTCCCCCCCTTACTTTTCAGTTCCTTCTCTTTCTGCCTATCCCTCAAAGGAAAATGATTATTCTGCTCTGATAGGTCTTCAGCTGTCTTTTTTGTGATTTGTGTCACCTAGACAGAGCAGTGGATGAACATCCTGAATTATGGTCAGTTAGGACATGACAAAGTCCAGCTTGCCATAGCTAAATGCCAAACAGAAAAAGTACTTCAGAGCCCTTTTTTTTTTTCCTAGCTCCCAGGTATGTTTTTGGTCATTTGTACATCAAACCAAGTTATAAACATGATAGATTTTGTATGTTTTTCATGTGCATCCAGCTTGCGGATGGGGACTTAAAAAGGAACTTTCTTGTTCACTTTCCTGCTGAGAGCTGCCTACAGATGCCAGGGAGACATGTCAAATGTACAACTTTCCCTTATTAGAAACCTGTTGTATTTTTTCTTGTTTTGGACCTTTTGCATGTCTAGTACAAAAGCAGAGTGAGTCATAGAGACCCACTTTAGCAGTTAGTTTCTAGTCCCATATCTGCAAAAATGCAGATGCTTGCTTTTACCCATTAGTTGTTCTGTTACCTTGGCTCATCAGCTTCCAAATATAAGGTATTGGCAAGAAATGCACTGTAGAGTTTACTTTTTCTGACCTATTTTAGTTTACTGTATAACTTGAACAGTGTTGAAAAATATACAGAACAATTACTCTCCTAAGAAAAAATGTCTTGGAATTGAGCTTACACATAGAGGGTATAGCAGAACAGTGGAGAACCTAAAAATACATTCTTAGGACAAGTATTAAAGAGAATGAATAATTTTTGGAATGATCTTGAGGAAAGAATTTTTATAAAAATGAACTAAATCAAACAAAGTCCCTTTATTCCTCTTTGTAAATGGTTTCGTATGGTAATAAGATTCTTTCCTTGTTCAAGATGATCTCATTCTTCTCAAATGGAAGTGAATGAGAGGACAGAGAAAAAAACTGATTATAGCCAAAAAAATTTCCAAAATGCCAGACAAATGAGGATCACTTCAAGCCGATAATGAATGAAAATACGTTCTTCTCTCCTAACATTCTGCAGCTTAATCTATACTTGCATTCAGTGAAAAAAAAATCCTCATCAAATGAAATACTGTGTGGTAAGAGTCATACAAAAATATGATTTATAGGAAATAATAACCTTCTAAGTTATTACTTAACTTCTTTTCTTCTCCAAAAGCTGGGATTAAAAAGTAGGTCAACAAGCCCATTTAAATAGCTTATTCCACAGTGTGGTTTAAATTAGTGCTAGTGACAAGTGTATGAAGTGCTGTGCATTTTATTTTTATGGCATATTGGTTAAATTTAGAATTGTTCAAAGTGCCTGTTATATACAAGCCTCCAGGCAAATCCTCAGATCTTTCAGTCAGTGGGCTTTGTTCTTGCTTTTAAACACATATAATGTGTTGTCATTGTGTTTGTAAACCAGGTGTTTTATCTGAACGTGCAATTACTGTAATGAGCATTAATGTTAGTCCAGTGGTAGAGCCTCTAGCATTGAGGAGCTACAATTCCAGCTCAAAGGGTAAGGCATTTATATTCTCTGGGCACGTGATTCCTGTTCCTAGTTTTGTTCATGAGTCCTTCCAGAAGAGTGATTTTAATCTAGAGACAAGCTGAAACCTGTTAAGTCTCACTGAACAGAACTGCCCTTGTAATGTTATTTAGTATTGATAGGTCAGGCAGCTTCCATCAGACAGATGGCCCGAGATGAAAGAGTGATTATAGGCAAGGAAATGGCTTTTGCAGGAGCTCTGTTCTTGTTTCAAAAAGCCATTCTTTAGCTTGCAATCTCCCTCTCTGCTGCTTGAGAGCTGCCAGAAACAATTCTGGCCCTGAATTTCAGACGTACCTAGCGCCAAGGTGAGGAGAGAGGTTTCCAGCCCAACTAGAAATTTTTCTCTCCCTCCTGCCTTTTTTGCTTTGCAGCATAGGGTTCTCATCTGTACCCTGACTGGGAAGATACCAGCAGAGATGAGTGAATAATGAGGAAATCTACTCACTAGTGTTTTGACAATTGCTAAATAGAGTTTTGCTTAGATCATGTTTGTACTTATTTTATCAGCTATGGAGCTTTTTCTGAAAAGCTGTGGGAGTGAAGTGTTTGCTCAAAAGATTACTTGCAGGGAACTATTTCTGCGCTGTATTCATGATTAATTTAATCAAAAACCAGTTTTTTCTCACTGCAAAAGTAGCTGATTAATGATTACGTCATAAGTGAGGAAACAGAAACAGGGCATAAATCAGTGTGTTAAATTCGAGCTTGCTCTCTTTCAGAGCTCTACATAATTCAGCTGCAGCAGCATGTCTTCAGTAGCTTTTTTTGTATCCTGCTCTCCCAGTAATGATACCCTTGTCAGTCTCCTCCTGTCCTGCTCTTGTATGCCATTCTATTTTATGTAGGTTCTCATTCTGCTTTCATTGTGAAGTATATGAGCACCTAGCAAGTTTATGGTACGTGAGGTGACTAGCATCTGTCGTGTTTGTCTCATCCCTTCCCTGTGTGAAGCACTAGAGACTTAGTAGGAGTCCTTTGTTTTGGTAAGATTGTTATCTGCTTATGGGAAGCAAGATAGACAGAAAAAGAGTGATTTGCATTTGGAGTGAGAATTGATGCCATTTTTAATAGTCCTTTGCCCCTGTAGGATTTGTTTTGTAGCCTTGGCTGGGTGCTGACAAAGCCCTGTGTTTTAAGCCTGTAATAGCTGATAGTTACATTTTTGTACTTGCATGTTCCAGCAAAACGTTTTTGTCAAGTCTCTGACCTCACTTTATTCTTGATCATCCCATAATTTTCTCCTAATTGCAATGGACAACTGAAGATCCTGAGAAACCAAGGTACCAAAAGAGCTGCCAATGCAATGAAATGCTTTTCTGCCCTTGCTGCTTTTTTCTTCCTTTTATAATTTTGCAGATGTTGGACAGACTTTTTATTTGTCTTCTGAAAGTTGACTCACTGACCAAGATAAGGAAATAATAAGGAAAATTACTACATATTTTCTAAGTAATTTATCAAGTGTTGTTAACTATTTCATACTGAGCACTGTCCAGTAAAGACAACATACTTAAGCCACAGTAAACTTTGCTTGACAGTGACTTAATTCATTGGTAAGCTTTAGCTAACAATCCACTCCATTTGGGAAAGCACTTAAAGCACATATTTATGTTCCCTTGACTGTAGTGAATTGAAGAAAATGATTAAGCACACTTGCAATCAGGATGGATTTCCTATATTGGACCTGTGTTGCAGACATATCTTAATAGGAACTGTCACATAATGTTTCTCTTTGCTCCTTACATGAACAGTGAGAGGAGTTAGGTATGATACAGTGGGGTTCTATCATGTCACAACTAGTTACTAATATAAAAAGTAATTTGAACATATATTTTGTGGAGTGAATTGGTCTGAAAAATCCTCACAAATTTCTGTAAGAAACTCAAAGAAGTACCTCTCTAAGGTCTGTTCATAAGTTATGATGCTGTATTCAAATTCAAAGAACCCTTTAAGAAGCAGTTAAGTTTGGAGAACTTGAGAGGCTTCAGAGCAGAAGGAACAAGCCTTTATTTGGAACAGTATAGATTCTTATTAAATTTGATGAATCTGAAGGACATTTCAGGAATACCTCCTGTTTAGCATTGCAAGAGGAACTCTGAAGACGCTCTGAGAAGTTACTGCTACAAAAATATTGACAAATCACTCTGTCTCAGCACTAATAGGCTACTTACTCATGAGCTGAATATCTTGTTTTCCTGTGCAAGGAAGCAGCAAGCAGACAGGTAAGAAAGGCCAGAAATAATAGATTCCAAAACATGGCATGAAGGTTGACAAAAAACTCATACCTTCTCAGCACAGCAATGACCACTGAAATTATGAGACTCCATCAGGAAGCTGAATCAAAATTTTTGCATATTATTGTAAGGGAAAATCCGAAAGTGATTATACCTTGTAGCAGAGGTAAACCCTGTATAAAGTAAATTTGCTTAAAACATAGCCCTATAGAGAGGTTGTAGTTCAAACCAAGAGTTTGGACAAATAGTAAGACTTGATTGGAGTGTAATAAACTTATTACTGAATGGCTCTCTCTCTCATAAATTCAGATACTAATTTGTTTATCTGATGTCATAGCACTGATGTATCACCAGGTACCACTCAGATACACCACAGATATTTCCCATTTAAAATTTATTAGGCTTTCATAATAAATATCAGCATGTTCCACAGGTTAGTGAGATTTCATTTCCTATCTCTGAAAGCTTATTTACCTAAGATGCTCCCTAAAATGTGCTTCAATTTGAAGAACTAAAAACCTTGGGGCTGATATTAACCTCATAGTGAGAGGTCCCATATGTGACTAAAGGTTTCTTTGGGGAAAAAAGGTCTAAATTAGGTATCTGTTACTTTTTAGAAGCTAGTTGGATTTTTTAGAAGTACCACAACAATCATATTTAACCACTTAACTGATAGTTTTGCTTCCTTTTAATTGTGTAATTTTCTGAGTTGTACGACCAAATTCCATAATGATCCCACCTGAGGGGTTTTCTTGAGAGACAATCATTTACAGTTGTTCAGCTGTGTCTCATTTCTCAGGGTACTTTTTGATAATCTGGACACAATTTCTTGATGCTTGTTTATGTGGACATAATTCTGGTCCTACGAGGTAATCTAGAAAGCCAAATTAAGTAATACTCAGTGTAAATCCTTAGAAAAGTATTTCTCTGTGAACAGACTGAGTAAGCAAGGCTCAAGTAATAAAGTTTATCTGGAATGGTGTTACCATACATGATCCATATACCTTTGAAATAGTTAGATCTCGAAATTGATTTATTGCTGTTCATTTTACCTTTGTTTTGTCAAAGCTTGCTTTTTGTCTCTCACAGTAAAAGGAGACAAATGCACTCATGCTTTAATAAAGGATGAAGTTTTTGTTTCGCCATCATTCTTAGTCTTTGAACAGAAGCGAGGCAAGCTGGGCCAGCCAAACAGCTCTTTATTGCTACTTCTGCTGCACTGACATGGCTCTAGGTAAAACACACTTTGGTTTTGTTTCAGCTGCTCTTGACATATGCTCCCTATCTTAATCTGCAGCCCTGGAAAGAACCCAAATCTCATGGAGCTTGATTCTGGGGTAAAGGTTGCTAACAGGAAAACTGAGCTAACTTCTCAGATTTTTTTTTAAATTTTTAAAATTTTTAAAATTTTTTTTTAAACTCCTATTACTCTGTTTTGATAGTGGGTAGATACAGCAAAATGACCTGTGTGGCACCTGGCTTGGAAAGTCAAACAGGTTGGATTTTTCCTCATGAAGCAATTTCAGTTAGATATGCACAGATGTAGTTACTTCAAGATACATCACATAATATTCTCATGTTCTGTGACTCTTAAAACAGTACAACTAAAACTTAGTTTTCATCTGGGCAAATGGGTTCTCTCACAGCATTGGCATGATGTGACATTTTGCACAAGGATTGTCTTTTTATACTAAAACGGGAGGATAGAAAGGAGTACCCACAAGTTTTGAAGCGAGCATAGAAATTAATGTCTTGGGGACTCTCTCGAGAATCTAGGTATGATTCAGTCAATCTCTGAAAAATTTGGGAGATGATTCCCAAATTCTTATTCCTAAATGTGTTTTAAAATCCTGGTGGTTTCACCTCTCATTGGCTAAAACTGCCTGTTGTGAGCAATCTTCTGTGTTTATGTGGCGATTTGGCAACTCTCTTTGGAGGCACTTTTTTGCCATTGCTTCCATCTGTTAGAACTAAGGTCATTGCAGGTGACAGACTTAATACTCTGGATCCTCTGTAAAATCCTGAGTCTTTTTCTGGTGTAGCTATGGCTGTGTCCCCCTAGAGATACAGGCCTGGGCATAATCTGGCTCATCTCAAATGGCCTTGCTGTCTTAAATGGAGCTGCCCATGTGTAGGGATAAGGTTTTACCCAAATTTCCACAAGAAACTGGCTAAAGTTTGACCTGACAGTATTCTGCAAGCAACAAGTTTCTTACTTATCAATTCTCTGACTCATTATGGTTTCCTTTATTGTTATTTATTTATTTAAAATTAAAATTGCTCTTTTTCTTAGAAATATCCTTGGCACGTAAAAAGTGTTACCAACTGACTTCATAATGAATTCTTGGAGGCCAAACTTCTGGCAAAAGCCTGTAAATTAAAGGATTGCAACATTTCAAAATTCCTTTGTCAGACACTGTCTTTATTGTAAATACTTTTTAAATTTTTCTGCATTATTACTGTCTGTACAAGAATGATAGATGGCAGAGAATGAAGTTCTCATTAACTTAAGCTGTTACCCATAAATCTTCCAGAGAATTCTAATTAACATGTAAGTTTACTAGTTTGAGCTCATTGTGAGAGTCTGCTCATGGTGCTTTGTATTTCTACCAGTGCAGTCCAGAGGTCCATAAATCTTCATTGCTCTGGGATTCCCAGTATGTCCCATTACCATGAAAAAGTGACATGGGATGCAAGAAGTGTAAATACTGTATAGAAGTTCAATAAAGTGTTTCATTCTTCACTGCTGAATTACAGTTTTATGGCCCATAAATAAAGGCAAACAAGGAAAACTAAAATATGAGGAATGGTTGTATATCACACATGTTATCTGGAATGAAATTGTTTCTGCTCTGGTGACAAATGTATCACCTTCAATTTGCATTCATGTCTTGTATTATGCCACTCTAAGGGCAGATGGTTGATGTTGTTATAAATGACCTCAAAGAATAAAATGATAGATTCTGGTATCATCCAGCTTTTCATGGGACAAGTATTAGATGGGCTTAGAGACCAAGGGATAAATTTTTTCAGCTTGGTAAAGTTTGAGTAAAACCAGTATTTTTTAAGGGTCAATTTTATATAGTTAAAAAAATTAAGATTTTTGGACGCACAGTGCAACACTTTCCCCCCAGCAAAACAGTATAAACATTCTAAAGTTTTCTACTTTGCTCAGCAGCAGCCCATGATGGGTTTTGTTGTAGTGATACATGAATTTTCATAAATCAATTACTACAATAATCACTTAGCAAAAGATGTGATGACAGAAGTGAAAAGGATTTCATAGATAATCAAATCCAAGCTGCTGTGCTAAGCATATTGGCATATCAACCTATTTATAAATGCACCAGCTCCACCAAAATTAGTTCAGATATCTTCTCCTCTTACCTGCACGAGCAGAACGTTCTGGATATGCATTTGTCTTATGGAGGGTCCGCTCTGTGCTTATTTATAGTCTGGTTATATGCATTGACTCTTCAGTCTGCGCTGCATTTCAACAGCTGTTTTCTCCCTCCAGTGTTCTTAACTCAGTGAATTCATATCCAGCTCTCCAAAGACTGCTGGCATTTTTCTTTTTTTTTCTGGATTTTGTACTTTTTATGTAAAATAACATTCATTCCTCTCATCATCTTAGCCCTCCTCTGACTTGTAGTAGCCCTAATGCATCATAAAACATGTAACTGAAATTTGTAAGCTTAATTCTAAACAAGGTCTTACAGAGGTAATACGTGGTGCTTTGACTTCTTCTACTGTGTGTGGTGCAATAGCATTGGTCTGTCTTATGTCTGTATTTATGGTTCACTGTCCTTGAAATCTGTGTTACCAGGCATTTCCAGCTACTGAACTCTGGGATTAACTCTGATCCCCGTCCCTTGGTAGTCTTTGGTCGAAAGTTTTGTTATGTGCCAAGACTTTGTCCTTCTGATGAGACCTGGAGTTGCCTTTCCTTTCCCAGCTGAAAGGGGAGCAAGCCCTAGTGGATAGGTAGGAGGAGATGCAGTGACCTTTGGTCATGTTCTTGACTGTCACAGATCAGGGCTGTAGGCTGCAGAGTCTGCAATACCTATGCTTATTTTGTGAATTATTTTATCAATTATATTGAATTTATCTCACATTCTCTAAGTTTTTAATGTTGCCCTATTGTGTCATCAGTATAATTTCTTATCTTGAGAACAGTAAGCAGCTTGATATGATTTAGATAGGTGATCCTATCTTCATGAATCAGAGGTATGGGTGAAACACTGAGTGGGGTAGTTCTCTATTATTGCTGGCTTGGTATGAAATTATTTTAAATCTGCCTCAGTCAATGCTTTTTCTTTCTTTTTTTTTTTTCTTTGTGTTTCTGGGCTCAGTTGGAGTAATAGAAGATAATACAGGTGGTGTTTTTTGGAGGTGTCTGTTTACATCTGGAACAAAGATTCAAAATTAAGATTGCCTCATTTGAACAAGCTGACTTCTTCCCTGGAGATTATACTTAGTATTTCCTGCATATCTGTGAAAAGAGCTGCTCCAAATATCCAATGTGTTAGTGGTATTGGTTAACAGGAGATACCATAACTCTCACAGCTGTCTCTTCACTAAATTTACAGGTTAAATCAAGAGACAGTGCACTTGGCTCACACGCAAGATTGAGGTCAAGGCATATGTGCTCTGTTCTCATTCCTGCCACAGATCTGCAGGATAAGTGTGAGTCAGATTCTGCCCTTTAGTTCCTTTGTCTATAAAACTTACATACACATAATCAATTTAACAGTCTCTGACAACTTACAATTTGAGTTCAGCCATGGCCTCTGCCTCAGGGGCTTCAAACTAAGTGTCAAATTCAGGTGTATTTGGCAATGTTGCAGAAATGTGGTAATTATTATACTAAGTCAGTGAAAGAGAAAAGAAATTAAATATATTCTGTATGATCTGTCAAGTTCAGCACCTGAGAGTCAGTGAAAATGGGTTTTTTAAGGTTATTTGCAGAAAGTCTTTTCTTGTGGCAGACACACTGACTGTACCTTAGCTGAAAGACTATAACCAGATATCTGGGGTTTAGGAATCAGAAGGGTTAGGAGCAGGTGCATATTCCGCTTTTGTTGAGCATCCCATTCCTTTCTTCTTTCAAGAGTTTTTCAGTCTCCCTCTAGGAGCAGCAGCACTAAAGTGCCACCTTCTCCTCATTGTTCAGTGCCAGGAGGGTAACGAGGCCTGACTTGGAAATGCTGTGTGAGTGGCAGGCAGCTGAGCAGTCTGACTCAGGGTATCTCTGCATTACAGCACTGCAAGTCTGGCAAACCTAATTACGCTCACAGGGATAATGACAACTCCATATGGGATGGAAAATTGTTTGCATGTAGGTTTTGCTTCTTAACTCTTCTGCTCTTCCTGCAGTTAGTAGGCAGGCAGCAGCCTCCAAAGCTAACAGCAATGCTACTGCTGGTCCAGCTGGCCTAGAAAATTTAACTTCACATGAGCCAGCTGGCTATCTCCTTGCCTCTTTTCACCTAAGAGACTGAAATATGTCATCCTTGAGATATGACTCCTGGAACTCACAGCTCTTTCTGGGAAAGAAACAGCATTATTAGTACCCTGTATATGCTTTCCTTCAGGAATATATAAATATTAAATATGGATATATGTATTTATATGCTTTATCTATCTATGTTCATGCACAGATGTTAAAACTAAAATGCATACCAAGGAGACTTCAAGCTTAGAAATAGATATACAGAAAAAGAACCAGGAAATGAAGAAACAAGGCTCTCTGTTTTCATTTTGACGTGACTGCCTTACTTGCACTACCCTGTGTGTGTGGTAACCTTAATTATCAGCTGGACTGTTTAAATATGCAACCAATATTATTCTGTACTCAGAGTCATTGATACTAGGGGGGATCACAGTATTTTCATTTCCTGTGTTTTAGGATCTAATTTATTACTCTTCAAAATGGCACTAGTGGTTTTCATAGTTATTTTCCTTTCCCTAGTAAATACAAATATATGGAGAAAGATAAAAATGGCTTTTTTAATATCATTGTTTTATAAGTAGCCCTGCTAGGCTTTGAAAGTCATATCTGGAACAATGAATTGAATGGGACATTACATTTACTGATGCTGCTGTTTGGCTGAATTGCAATTTTGCAGAGGCAGCAATGTATCAGACTGAGCCATGAATCTTTCCCAAGAGAATGTAGGATTTGGAGATTACTAAAAGTGATAAAACAGAGAGAATTCCATCTATTTGGGTGTGGTGCTATGGCAATATTGGTAATAGCTCATTGAGGTACAGATGCTTCTTTTAATGTAAATTGCTCCAGCCAATCCTGACAAGCTGCTTTTTAATAGCATGAAAATTAAAGGGGCTTATTTTGCATCTCCCCATTTGGCTGCTCAAAACTTAAGAAATGCTCAAATGAAACAATTTTAAAACTACCCGAGCTTGCAGAAATGAAATTAAAAGCATGACATAAAAGCGCTTTAAAAAGTTCTAATTGTGGATTCTTGTCTTGTATCTCATGGAGAGCAGATGTGGCAGAAAGCTGTAGCAATAGTCTGATATGCCTACAGTGCAGAAGTTTATTAAAAGCAGCAAAGGAAAACCTTTACCTCACATAAGTAACAGATGCTGTTTATCCCCTGAATGCCTACTCGTGGTGGCACTGAGTGACTTAGTTTATATTGGCTAAACCAAGAAGGCCTTGTATTCAAACAAACCTGTAAATAAAGCTAAATATTTAGTTAGTGCACCTTTCTTCCAGGGTAAGGAACTGAGGATTGTGGCAATGAAAGCACTGGATTGCGGCAATGCAAGCACGGGATTGCACTTATTTATTGAAAATTAACATAAATGAAGGTAGGATTTAGAGTAAAAAATGGATGGGCTACAGATATTAGGTTATTATAGTCTGAACTAGTGAACTGCAACCTTTCTTGCTCCATCAGTTTTATTAGAGCAATGTCTACAGTGTTGCCTAATGGCTGTAGCTAGGTAAATACTCATGGCCCTTGGTCGTACGAGGGGGCTCTCAAAAAGCATCTCAAAGGTTATCAGAGGCTGCTTGTGCCAAGGATGCTCATCACACATTCCTCGGATGCTCTCACCTGTTCTGAGCATTTGATATCTGCTCTGTCATTTGGGATCTGGGATCCATGGTTTGGGGTTCTTGGGAATTACACAACATCCCTTTTTATGGATGGCATCCAAACATGAGGCATCTCACTTAGCATCAAAGATCTACTGTCATGAATAATATATGTCTAGGAGGCTGAAAATCAAGCAAAATAGATCACATGTAATTCCAAGAAAATATCTCAAAGGCCATAGTATAAGACTGTTTTATAAGATGAATTTGGAAACTCTTGTCTACTTTGCCAAACCTATAAAGATAAGCTGAAGTAAATAGATAGTGAAATGGCCTACTTAAGGTCTTTGCTGTCTTTTGCAAGTTTTAAATGCTTTTACTGGAGGCAATGCTTAAAGTTGCTTAGCACCCAAATTTTTTGCAGTAGTTTTTCAGCTACAGCATCCTTCAAAGGCATCTGCAGAGATACACCAGGAATGCATCCAACCATTCCAAGCGCTTTGACACTAAGATGTCTCATGTTTGGATGCCACCCATAAGCAAGGATGTTGTGCAATTCCTAAATTCTAAGAATTCCAAACCATGGATTACATTGTGAAAGTCCTTTTTAAGCCTTTTAAATATGTTGTTGGAGGTATCTTCCCTGAGGATTACTGGCAAACACCTCGTGTTTTTGGGGGTACCACACAATTTAGACAGCACAGACAGGATGTCTCTTTCATTCTAATTTGTCTTTGTACATGGTTTATAACATCTCCCCACATTACTTCTTGATGTGTAATTCTTCATGCTTGTTCTACTCTCAGAAGTGAGTCTTTTTCAAAGGATTTCAAAGAAGACCATTTTAGCTCCAAGTGTGCTGGGCGTGAAAAAGGATTGTTTTGACACACTTTTATGCTCTGGTTGCTCCAGAAGCATTTAAATCTGAAAACTGCAATTGTGATGGGTAAGTCTCAGCCTCTCAGATAAGGTGTTACAAGCACTCAAAAACAACATTAAAAGGACATGAAGGTTGCAAAGTTAAGCGCCTGCCAAAAAACAAATTAGGCAACGATAGAATGAACATTGATAGTGAATCCATAGTTCAGTGCTGCTCTGCGTATAGGTTATGACAATTTTGAAGGGATAAGGTTCCATTTTTTTCATGGACTGTCTTTTTCTCTCCTGGTATTGTCTTTCCTTACTGCATCTGTATTATCACATTTGTCTTTCCAGTTTTCTCACTCAGTCATTCCTTGCTTTATCCTTCCAGACTTCTCATTACCACCTCATCCCTAACATTTCCTTGCCTCACATTCTTGCTTTACCTTCACTCCCAAATGTCTCTGTCATCTTCTTTTTTAACTCTGCTGTCGTATAACTTTTTTCTGCAGTTGGCCAAGAAAAATGAAACTCTAAGGAATGGCAATGACAAAATCCACATAATATTTTATATGTACTTAAGGTGCAAAGAACTCGTTTCTGTGTGAGAATATGTTTGTAAGTAAACTTTTGGAGGAGGGGCTAATGGGAACCTTTCCAGACTGTTGCCAAAGTCAGCTGTCTCCATAGGTTTGTCTTGCAGCTCCTTTTGCCATGACATGTGATTTGGGATTTCCAGTGGGGATTCAGCTTCTTTATTTCAATTTAAGTTATGCTTAGTTTTTTAAGACTCTGTTAATAAATGAAGTTGAGGCATTAGAAAGGTCTTTTGGAGGATGCTATCTGGAAAAAAAATCAGAGATAAATATAGTTGGGATTCCTCACATATTTGTATTTCATGTGTGAGCATGCTAATTTTGTGTACAGCTCCTCTGTGAAACTAAATGTTCCTTTCACTCTTACTTGACTTGTGTTCTCTTCATCCTTTCCTTTTATCTTTTTAATAAACTGACTTTTTCTGTGGTCTTTTAAATTAGTTTATGTCTTTGGGAAAGATTATTGTATTTATCTGGCATCAACTGGAACAAACCCTTGCAGATTCAAGGGGCATCACTGGTCTGTGCTCTGTACTCCTGCTGTGCCAAGAGATCAATGTGCTTGGAGGTGTGAACACACTGAGAAAACCAGTGAGCCTGGCTCACTGGGTGAATTTTAATTTAATTTGAAAACTTCCAGAGCTTTCTCACTGATACTGCAAAAATCTGACTTACATTCCTAATTTTCTACTCTGTAAGTAGATCTGGCTAATTTGTTCCCCAGCTGTTTAATTTGCAAAGGGAGCTGTCGTTCTGTGTTAAATAAAACTGGAAAAGATGGAGCCCAAGGAAGATCTGTGTAATGATGAAAGTTTGTTCCAGTTCAAAGATGCTGTTGATATTGGGTGTGATCCAAAAACTCTTGATGCCAGATGCAATGCTTCCATTGATGTAATCAGATTTCAAATCAGGGCCGATGTGTTCAGCCCACTACTCCTTTAGCTACTGCTCTGGTACCTGGCTCTCTGGGAGGATAAGCTGTACCAACAGCATTTAGAAAAACACCATTCCTAGTTGCCCTCTGCCTTAGTACTACACACAAGAGATGCTCACTCCCAGTTGTATAATTCACTCTGTTTCTCCCCTCAGGAATGTAATGTGAGAGGTTTTTTTTCTGTTCTTCAGTCTGTCTCTGCTTTTAATTTGTTTTCCTCAGGCCAGATGTGCATCGTTTTGTGTAATATACAGGTGTTGTGGACCAGATGCGGGTGACCCTCACTGCCCCTAAATCTGAGCTGCTGTCTCATTCAGCCAGGAACTGATTTCTGGATGATCTCTTTGAACTCAATACCTGAGTTTAGACATGCTTGGTGGCCTCATCATTGGCACTTTCTATACTTCTACATTAAAAAAAAACAAAAAAGAAAAAAAGTGAATGTTTTGAAAATCCAGGCAGTTTTATGAAAGATAATGGATGAATCAGGCTTTATAGTGATCTGCTCTGGTATTATTGCATGTTAGAGACTCATGCCAAATCATGGTCTTGGAGAGTGACTTGCCCTGGGGATAAGAGAAGTTCCCTGTGGGAGAGTCTGGAATTGGAGGTTTTCTATTTGACTCCACTTGTCAGGGAAATGTGCCTCATTGCACAGTCTCACAGCTGAATTGGTTTCTCAGTTGCCTTATGATTCATATTACCCTTTGTTGTTGCTGACCATACTGTTTTCTTTTTTGCTTCATCTGCCTGTTTTTTCCTGGCTTTATCTGTCTCTGTACTGCTACAAGTTCCCATTTTCTTTTCCAATTTACTTTTAGAGGGAGCAGAATGGAGACCCCTGTCAGATAATCTGTATCTGGTTAAAAAATGCTGCTGCCCTTAGCTAGGCAATGTCTTATATCAACTTGGTGAGCAAAGACACAAAAATACTCCTGCTGCTGTCAGAAGGAGCAAGCATTTCACTCTTTCCAATATGCAAGTGTTTCCTCTATGATTTTCAAAAATTGTTGATAGCAGCTAAGCAGTTATGGTACAACTTTCCTTTATGGACTGTGTGGACAACTATTTTGGGTATTGTGCTGGTGGGTGAAGAATCCTGGTATAAGTAAATTTTCTGTTCTGAATCTCTTCTCCCACATATAAAGGGAAAGTAAAAATGATGGCTGGCTTTGAAATCCACTGCCCAAAAATGTTACTCAGAAGTTGGACATTATGATCTGTAATTATAATCGAACCCATATGAGCATTATGCGTGAGAAGGCAGCCTGATAGCATATATGGTTGTGAGTGTAAAGAAACCAGGAGATTCCTCCTGCTGCTGTAGGCAAGTGATAGTGGAGGCACTTTTAAGCACAGGTATTAGCTGTTCATTGTGTCAGTAATGCAGAGAACCTGGGGAGGTGTGTTGCTACTCATTAAAATTCCTTCCTGTATTTAATTTTTCTGCCATGGTTTTGCATTAGCATAATCCTTTGACCTAAATATTAAAATATCAGCAAAGGCATGAAAACTGAAATCAGATTTCAGAGTTGACTGTAGTGCTGTACTTTGTGAATGGCATTAGTTGGTGTAGGGGTGGGACAGTAGGAATTATTCCCCCCAAAAATCTAGAATCATACGTCAGAACCAAAGTTATTTTTTGAAGATTCAGTTTTTTGTTTGATGCATGCAGTTTTTACTTGTATTGAAGAATTCTCTCCTGGACTAGGAAAACCTTGGAAGTACTTCAGGAAATCTTATCTAAGCCATCAGCTTCTTACTGTCTTACAAAAGTAAAAAAGGTTTTGTTATCTCAAACAAATGCATATTGTTACTGTTGATTTAGAAAGTATTTTTAGCTCATGAACATACCCAAAGCATGAAGTGCCAACTATGAATCTTTGTTGGTTTATGATTTCTGGTATGTGAGTTGTATAGGTCTGCATGCAATTCTATAGATGAAAAAGGTTTCAGATCTACCTCTAAAACTCCAGGCGCTCCTTTTGCTATTGTCACTTCCCTTGCTGATCTTGCCTGGACACCTCACGACAGTCCAAGGACAAGCTGCTGTCTGAGAGACCTGCATTATAAAAGTAGGTTTATCAAAATGAATGTCTTCTCCCTTACTAGATTTTTATTCTAGAATTAATTGGTTTCAACCTCTGGCATCAGCGCAGTAAATTTAAACTCCCTCAAATCTCTTGACTTCATTTAATGCCTGTTACAAAGAATATTTTTTTTTTTTTACAGAAACAAAGTAACTGTAATGAGTCAAGCTCATTTGTTAAAGGAGCAATAAGGTTGCAAATTGCACAATTCATCAATCTGGAAATGCTTGTTCAAACCAGTTCTGTTCTCCTATTTGTCTGCATCATGATGCTGGCTTATGGTATTTCACTTGTATAGAAGCTCAGAACAAACCTTTGTTTACAAGTGCAGTAGATTACACTCAGTATAAATCAAGATAGTAAATTGAAGCTGAGACTGTTAGACTATTTCTTTTCTGAACTACAACCCTTTCTTGCTGCTGAGAATATTAATAATAATAATAATAATAATACAGTGTCTACAAGGTAAAACTAGCTTCTATGAGGTCCTGAAAGAGTTGTGACCATACTGTGTAACATACTTTAAATAAACCTGAGGAAGTGTTGTGAATTTCCCTGAAGGGGAATCAGGACTGATGTGGGAACACAGCACAACCAGACTTGTTAGAACACCTCTTATGAACTTGTTTTTTATTAGTAGACTTGAGATGTTAATGGCAGAAAGCTATTTCCTGTATTAGTTCACTTACTCTTTAGTGCAGGTCACACATCTGCACACAGCTGGAGCAGCAGTGAGACACCAATGCTGCAGTACACTTACTCAGAAGTGGATCGTTATCCTGGGCACAACTGTGTTTTCTAGCAAGGTGTTTGGAATCTCCTTTAAGGTGCCTGTAAGCAGGAGCTATGTGTCACACCTGCAGTTCCTCTCTGCATGCAGCAGCTCATTTCCTCCTTTGGCAGGGTCAGAGTAATCCCATCGCTGGTTGATGGTCACCTTCATCAGCTTTTTGTCTTAAATTTACCGGTTCCTGGGAGACTTTGCATGTGCTATCTCATGGCACATGCATTTCTCATGGTTTTCAGGTGATGGTCTCTCCATCCATATGTGTAGGTCCCTTGTCCCCCTTCAGGGAGGCTGGTGCAGAGGGGTTTTGTGGCAGGAGCCGTGCTGCTGCAGAGCCTTCAGCTATTACTGAGGGAGACAGAATGTGCGTGGGAGAAAGGAAGATCTGACCCTGTTGTGTAGGTGGGGAACTGGGCTACAGCATTTTGCTGATTTGCCTCACCCCTGGCAGGAAGCTGGCAGCAAGGCTGTGAACTGAGTCCAGGATGTCTGTGTCTTCCTGGCTCAGCCTTTCACCCTCAAGAACAACTGTCTGTGCAGTTTTCAGCTCCTGTTGCTCTTCTTGCTCTGCTCCAAGACATGCACTCTTGCTTTCCTGGATATACTGGCATTCTGGAGGTAGACTCCAGTGTTTGAGGAAAACCTCAACATATTTGTGACTGGGTTTCTAGGGCTTGGTTGGCACACTTACTGGGATTCAGCCTAAGGTGTTTATTCCTCTGAATGAACTAGAGACATTTTCTCTAGTCTTTATTCCACAAATTGTGAATGGAAAAGGAGCAGCCCAAAGGAGAAGTGTCAGGTATCTGAGGAGAATGGTTGCCTAGAAGAGTCCCTTTTCCCTGTGACTTTTCTACTCAACATATCTAAATTATTCAGAAGAAAAGAAAAAGAGGCGAAACACTTGTAAGATATATCCGAAAGGAAGACTTGAAAGGATTAGGAGAAATTATTATTGAGGCTGCAATTCCTTATAATGTCTTTTGCTGAAGTCACTTTGCTTTACCAGTCCTTATCTTTCCACTGTTCCCCAGCCCAAGTGCTGAAAACAACAGCTGACAAACCAACCCTTGTTTTTATTTCACTCTAGGTATTGTTAATATTTCTTTAGATAGCACTGAAAATTGTACTTCAGTGTTGTCATGATGTCAGGATTAGACTCTGATGAGGATCTGAGTCATGAGCAAGCCTAGCATTGTAACTTCATGTTAACCTTTTCCCTAGCTCTTTTTGTTTCACTCTCTGAAAGTTCAATAGATTTTATAGATGAAAGACTGTGTGGAAATTTCTTTTATCTTTAGGTAAATTCCGTTCATGGAATTCACAGAATCAAAAGCCCAGAAATTCCTTTAAATGCCAGTAACTTCAGTAATTTGGGGTTATTCTCCACTGAATTGTCTTAGTTAATTACAGTCATATTTAAACTGGGTTTTGGTTGACCAAGGATGATTAAAATACACTTTGGGTAGGAAAAATGTATTTAAAAAGACTTGCCAGAACTGTTTCTTCAACTGTCTTTTTGCTAGTTGAAAGAATTTCATTTGAAGTTCCTTGTCTTGAAGATGTTTGAAGTGAACTTGTCTTGAAGATGTTTGAAGTTCCTTGTCTTGAAGTGAAAGTGCTTGAGACTTTCACTCTCTTTTCCTGATAGACTTAGGAGTGATTATAATGATAAAACAAATAAACTTCTTGTTGCAAATCATACCTACATGGAGGACATTATTCAGAACAAGAAAGGATTAGATAATTAAACTGTAATTAAGTGAATGAGAATGTCTTCTTGAAATACAATGGTGGGATGACCTCTAGATTTGGTAAGTAAACAGTCTATTGCTGACACTGGGAGGGAAATAATAAATTAATACAGATATCTTTGCCTGAAATGAAATTTCCCATTTTATCACTGTTTGAATGTAGGCTTACTGGTTTTGAATATGCCACTTGCAGCAAATAGTTCTCCTGTATATACATGAAAACCCACTGGACTTTCTGGGAATTTATGGAAGGGAAAATAACACCAGAACATGGCTGACCACAATGCATGCAGTAATGTTTTTGTTGTCAGATGAAACATGTTGGAAAACTTATGCAGATGTCTTTTGGGTTGGGAAAATCGATGTCCTCACCTGAAAGGAAAAAGAGAAATCCTTTGGGGGTTAAAAATGAGAACAAATTCCAGTCTCTACTGAAAGATTTAGCAAATTCATGTCAGTTTAGAAAAGCAGAAAAATATAACTACAAGAGAACACTGTGATTATTTTCTCACGTGTAATTCAATTGAGATTCATCGCTCAGGAAAGTCATATGATCAATAAAGTCTTGTTCTGTTTAATTGCTATAGAACAACTTGACAAACATCTGAGCCAATTTTCCAACACTGCCTCAAACTTGGAATAGATAGAAAAAGTGTCAAGTTGATTTAATGCAGAGCTATGGATGAGTAGTCAGAAATGGAAGGGGAAATGTGGAACAGTTCTTTCAAAACCCTTGATCATACAAAACAGGTAAGTATTGGACAACTTTGAAATGCTGAGATTATTTTTAATGCTGGGACTAGATTTGCCTAAAGGTACAATCAGTAAGAGATAAGTGCCTTACCTTCTTAATGATTTGTGTGTATTGAAATGGATTACTGGCTAGAATTCAGGTATTTTTAAATCTGTGGAGGGCTGTATTTGTGCTGGCGCCCTGAGGGCACTAACAGACCTTAGTGAGCAGCCTTACCTGGAATTTCCAGTATTAGTGTGTTTAGCCCCCTGCCCTGGGATACAGCAGTGGAGAACTGGTCTCTAGCACAGCTGCAGGCATGCCCTTCCTCCCTGGAAATTCCCTTTTTGCACAGCTCAACCTGTGCACTGCAGCTTGGCTTCAACTTGGACCTGCCTTATTGCCACAGCATGACCACGTGGCTTGGATCCTCAGCTGAACCTGGATGCTGTGTTGGGATCTGTCCTGCTCCACAGCTCAGGGTGGGGACAGGCCCTGGCTGGTGGGACTCTGCCCACCTGGGCTTACTGTGAATCATAGTCTGTGGACATGTCTTTCAGTCCAATGGCTTCGCAGAGATGTTTGGATTCGATCTGATACCCAACCACTAAACAATTAGTGCTAGATGGGCAGGAGCACATGCACAGTGAAAACAGAATTTCTCATTTTTCTCTAGGATTTCACATTATTTGAGGTGTTTTGTTTAGATTTTTTTAAACCTAGTTCTCTTTCCTGAGCTTTGGCTGTTTCAAAGACTTTCTTGCAGGCCTCTTCTATTATAGATCTTCATTGCCCATATTCTAAAGACCAGATATAATCTCTTCATCTATCTTGTGTGGCTGTTACTGCCTGCTGCAGCAAATCAGCACAGCTTTAGCAGCTTTAGATGGATATCTGTGTAATCTCTTCATGGGCTGGTCAGCAGAATCCCACTACTCAAGCACACTGATCCTTCACATTCATCATGTGACTATTCAAGTGCTCAGATTTTACTAATGGAAGTGCCCTGGAGAGAAGATAATGAGCTTCAAGCAAAGCAAACATTAATCTTTGGTTTTGAGGTATTTGCTGAAAACATTTAAAATTGTGTGTCTATCTGATTTTAAAATTTCCAAGTTGAAACATAGTTGTCTATTTACATTAGTTGGAGAACATGGCCAATAAAGTACTTATGTAAGTTTCAGTGGAATTCATTACAGATAATTAAGGAATAGACAAAGTATAAAATAATTGATCCTAATGCCACAAAGTTAATGAGAATTTTGTCATTGATTTCACAATGGACCAGACTTCATAAAAGACATATCTGACTTTACAGACAGAAAACTTTCCTCCTGCTTAAGCAAGTTTCATGTTACTAACCATTTGCTGAAATTGTTTTAGCAATTAAGAATGTATGAAAAACTAAATAGAAACCAAATATTATCAGAATGTGACAATTGTCAGATTTTGCTTTGTTCAATTCTTCTTTTCTGGCTGGCAATGTCAGCTAGTATCACTAGCTCTCTGTGGCTGAAAAAGTCAACCTGATTGATGTGACACAGTTCAGTCCAGAGAAAAATCTGCAGTCAAAAACTGATCACAAAGTCATTTATACAACAAGTCAGGGCACTGACGAATGAAAATACTTATCTTTCTTTTTGTAAGTGGAAGAAGGATATGCAACATGTGTCTTCTCCTTGGGGAAGAAGCAGTACATTTTGTAATGCTGCTTTTCATTCTAAATGTGTGTTTCAAATCAATATATATGTTAGAAATATCAAAAATTCTTTAAAGTTTTAAGATTCAATTATTTCAAATCAATAGGGGTGTAAAAATAAACACAGTCCACTAACATTTTTTGGTTTTATTGCACTAGAGAATTTTTTCTGGGTTTTTTTTTTGTTTGTTTGTTTATTTGTTTGGGTATTTTGGTGGGATTTTTTTTTTTGTTTGTTTGTTTATTTTTTGTTTGGTTTTTTGTCTGTTTTGTTTTTTTTTTTTTTTTTTTGTGGATTTGGAGCTTTCATTATGCTTTGTTTTGGTCAAATTTAGACCTTCCAATTTGTCAAAATGTCAATCTGTGAGAATTTGGTAAAGAGAGGGGATGTTACATGGCCCAAGGTACAAGTGGGCTTCTCACTCTTCTTGAATTTTCATGCCTAATTTTATTCTTATTTAACAAAGCCTCTGGATTTTTTACTGTGGTTCATAACCACATTTGGGGTTCACAACATAGAATTATTGGCATCTGTATTTAAAAGGTCTGAAATTTGTAAGACAAATTTCTGCAGATCTGAGGAGTGATTGACCACAGGGTTGGAGAGGAAATTAAATCCAAGAAAAGAGTGAGAAAAGAAGTGGCTGTAAGCACTAAGGGCGCTCCTTGGTCCTTATCACACTGAGTGGAGATGTGAGAGGAATGGGCTCTGAAAAGGCTGAGATAAACCAAAAACCAAAGGAACAAACAGACAATTGCTCAGGAAAATCAAATCACTAGGGATATTTGCATACATAAACTTTGGTTTTATGGGGTTATATTTTCATATTTCTAACACATGAGAATAAACACTAAAACTGAGAAAGTTTCTCATATCCTGTGGTGGAAGAATCAGCTCCAGGCATCAGCTCCAGCAGAATTTACTTTTGCTAAATAAATAAAATCCCCATTAGCTGCCAAATAAAAATCATGATCACGTGAGTTTCTATTATGATTGCTTAGTCTCTAATGCATGTAGTAGATATTACTAATTTATCTCACATATCTCATACTGCTCAGCATGTGGCTAATAATGGCTTTAGGCTGGCAGCAGGAAGGATCACAATGTGTGGCAAAGTCACATCTCTAGTCTGTTTACCGGGCCACTCTTGAAAGCACACCTCCAAACCACAGCTGTCATTCAGCATCCTCCCTACAAGATGTTCTTGGCCTTCTGAATTCACTTACAGCAGTTGTTTCACCCTTAAGGTCTTCTTCAAGCAATTTAATTCATAAAACAGACAAAACATACTGTAGATGCTTTATGCTTTTATAATTTCTTTCCTGGTTTTTCTATTCTTTTTTTCCAGTTAGTCAAATTTCTTTTCTGCTGTATATTACTACCCATACAATGCAGAGCAGTACAATGTATGACCAGAGGGCAGCGTAAAGTCATTTTTTTTCCCTTCTGTGTATTTTTTTTTACTTTTGCTGTTCAGATCCCCAGAGGGAAAGGTATGCTGTTTGTCTTTATCTTGTGTTTAATGCTAAATGTAGTCTGCAATGCAGAGATATGGGTACTGTTGTTTGGGGTACCCCTTCCAATTTAGGTTGCAACTACTCAAAAATGATATAAAAATGGTGATCCGACTGTTGGGAAATGATGTAAAACTTCCATATTCGTTCCAGAATATTAAAAGTTGCCCCAAGTATTACTCTCTTTCATTTAAAAGGGCTTCCTTATTTATCTTGGTTCCAACAAGACAAGAAATAGAGTTGGTTTGTGTGCGTCCTATTTCAGAGGCTGAACAACGCTGGAGGGACTAATTTTTCTGCCTGCTATAGCTCTCTTGCTTATTCTTTTAGCCAGATGTCAAACAGAAGATGGAGAAAAACTTTAGGTGCTCTCAAGAATGATGGTAATAAGGGAAGATGATAGAACATAACTGGATTGTGCTCTTGCAGCTGAATTGCTATTGATTTTAGAGAATGTAAAATCTCATTGAAGGACAGGCATCTCTCCAGCCCTTGGCAATGCTTTGCCACCTGCCTGCACGGGGCAGGGTGGTTCCTCACAAACAGCTTTGCTCTTTCCAAGGAGATGACTTGTAGCAGGCAATTCTGCCTTGTACATTGACATTTGTCTCTGATTTGTCCTTCTCCTATTTCAACCATTGCAGACATTATGTTGACTTCAGCTGTGTCGCATTAGAGCAACATGGTGATGACTTTGTATTCAATATAGCATTGTAGCATTATTTTCATGTTTGAGGGTTCTGTTGTAGATAAATAAGATACAGTCCCAATCTCATAAACTGGAACTAATATGAAATATAATTCATTTTTAAAAATTATTTTTAATTTTTTTTTTCTTTCTTACCTTTTACTTGCAGACTTTTTTTTCCAGGAAAGTATATTTTTCTTACCTAATTTAATTTTGCACATAAGGAAAGGACAGAAGAGAAAATACTTTTGCCAGGGTTTTGCTTGTTTTCCCTATAAACCAAGAATTTTGAAATAAAGAAAAAAGGGATTCATTATTTATCAAGAAGATATAACATACAATTATTAATTATTTTCAAAATGTTAAAGCTTATCTGTAGTGTTCAGCTGCAGCAATTAATACTGCCCATGTTGCATTTTGTATGGCTTTATTACCATAAAGGACATAGGACAAAGGGAAATGATGCTATTTCTGGTTTAACTTTTATATGGCCATGTACAAGAAATGTATATGGTTCTAAATTAATTCTTGGTACGGGTCCACCTCAGCAGAAAACCCTTCTGTTGAAAGATATTGTTTTGCTGGATAGCCCATAGATGTCTCATAAGCATATTTATGTCCTTTAGTCTTGAGAAAATATTTGTTTCTAGGCTGTATCAACACAAATTGTTTTTCTGTCTAGTGTATATATCTGCATAACTAAGGAAATATGTCACAAATAATTCTACAGGATGTAGCTTTCATTTTCTTCTGTAGTGATATCAAACAGCAGTGTAATTATGAGGAGCACTGTGTAGGGATATCTTTAACTTGCAAAGACAAGGTGTCACATCTAATACAGAACAAATGTAATAGGGTAATACAGTATGACAGCAGAGAGTTCAGACTCTGTGTGCTCAGTTACACACTGGAATATGTGTTGGAACAAAGCAGGAGACAGAGTTCAGGAAGCAGAAGTCTTGTGAGACTTATAAAGCTTTAAGTATAAAAATTATATTCTCCTCTCCTTTTGTTTTGTATGTCAGCAAAATTCTGGTGGCCTAGAATCTGAATAGTTCTCCATGTATCTTATTTATTATTAAACCCCATGATACTAAAAAATGGCTTTTATGTCCTACTTGTGTAGCCAGGTACTAGATTATATTAAATGTACAGATTGTCTTCACTTCTACTCATTTTTGTGATGTAAAATACCATAAACATTGCATTCCAGGTTTCTTTTTCCTTTGTGATTTAAAGTCAAATTAAAATCTAGAAAATATGGGTGACCTGACTTCAAGGTGTGTTTGGACCACTCTCAGTAAGACTTTTGCATGTGATCAGCCTGAACTGCTGTCTTTGACAGGCTCCAGGAGCTCCATCATAGGTTCAGAAGGTTTCTGCTCCTGGGAAAACCTCAATGATGCACAGCTGAAAGAATAATTTATATTGTTATTAACAGATATGAATTAGGGAACTTATGATGTAGGCATTAGGAGGATTAGAAAATATGAAGCAATGCTTGGATGCCTGAAGAGTTTGCATTGATTAAGTGTGGTGACAGTTGATGTACTTCTGTTCAAGGGCCAATTTTATGCAATTCAGCTTGATAGATAAACTTGAGATAAGCTATTTTTACACAGTATATACTGCTTGTTAAGGATGCAAAAGTTTCTGATTTTCTCAGTCATGTCTCAGAGATCCCTTGTGAGTCAACGAAATTCTTCCTTGTGGATGATTTTTTATGGTGCTTCTAGCTAAATCATTCAGTACCTAGCAAGGCAGGGAAGGTGTCCCAAACAAGGCTCATAACAATATTTTGGGAAAACTAGTGAGTGAAAGGCTGTTTGCATGGTTACTTGTTGATAGCAAGCATTGGCACAAAGAGAGCAAGAAGGTAATGTTAACACATTTGAAGGCCAGTGTGCCAGTACTTAATAGCTGAGTCCAACTCCTCCATAAGTAAATTGTTCTTTTTTTGCTAGAAAAGATACATGACCAACACCTAGAACTTTATCAGTCAGGAGCAAATCATAAAAGAGTCTAGAGGAGAAGTAAAATTCCTCAATCCACTTTCCTGTCTTCAGGAAAGGACTGCTTTTCTTTTTCTGCCCTTGAAGGGTTGGAAACTCAATTTTTTTCCCAAAAGACATAAATACTCCTGGAAATGTTCCATCCAACAGCTTCTGCCTGCCAAGTGAAGCAATAGGTGTAACTGGGGCAGCACACAGGACCTGGTTGTATGGCTGGGGTGCAGTCCAGAGTCTTGTGGGATGACTATTCCTTGGGCATTACCTTCTGGAGTCTCTAGATGTAAATTGTGGTACTAGCACAGTGGACACAGACTCCTTAGTTGCTAGAGCTCTGTGTCCATCAGAGGCAGCTGTGTCAAAAAGTTCCAGCATGGCAATGCTTTGTGGTCTGCAAACTGACCCATGGGCTGTGCTTCTGGAACCCCTGCTCCGAAAAGGTCATTTCTGCCAGGAGATGTTGCTTTCCAGAAAACTCATATGTAAGTAATTTCAGTATCCGAGGCCACTCATAAACAACAGGCTGTTTCTGGAAGTCCTTTCTGGTATATGCTTTCCCACTCCGTTATCCTGGCCTCTTTCCCTCCTCCTTGATTTGTCACTTGAGAATCCACATAAAATGAAGAATGCAGGACATTCAAAGGAAAGTTCCTGGAGCTGAAATGTTACAGCTGTTCTGTCTTGTTGTCTTTAAATCAGTTTCAGTTTGTTTTAGTGGTGCTAAGGAGAGCTAAAAACCTTAGAAAAAGTTACTGTTGACATTTGTGGCAGAGTGTACCACCCCCTTGCAACACAGGAGGGAATATGAGCTCTTGAGAGCTGAAAGAACTGTTTGGTTTTTTTGTTGTTTTATGTTAAGTGAATATAGTATGCTTAACTATATATGCTTTATGTTAAGCATATATGGTATGCATGAAAGTAGCTTGAAGTCTTCAACCCTAATGACTGCTCTTAGGACAATTTAATATGAATTTTAACTTAATGAAGGCTCCTGGCTCTGCAAGACACCAATATCCTGTCTGATTTCACGGCTGGAAGAGATCCTAACCGGTAAATTTGTGTCACTGGTGTGTGGCCCAGAATGGTTCTTTTGCTGAAATAACATTTCAGATACCAGGAAACATTAAGCATTCCTTTTTGAAAGGGATGCTTTCTCCTAAGTTTTACATTGTGTACTTTTCTGGATTTTGGTAATTTCCCCCCCCATATACACTAATTGGACACTGCAGCTAGATACAGCATGGAGAAATGAAAAGAAGAAAAAATCTATTTTAGCAGAATTTGTCATGAGCTCTGATGAAGATGGCTGTGGGTTTGAACTCGTTTAAAGATGAAATGTTGATGCCCTTTTTATTCATTTGCATATTGCTGTATGTAAGATGAAATGCATCGCCAATCTCTTCTTTCTCTTGCCATCAAATTTGTAGACAGACAAGCAGTTGCAGATGTTCCCTCTACACCTGAGATTAGGTTGTTGTGAGGTCGTTTTATGCCTTGTCTTTGCACAGGAAGAGGATAAAAACTGGAATATTGTGGGACCTGGGCATTCAAATATCTTTTTTACTCTTGGAAGAATCTGTCAATCTGTGGAACTGTACCTCAAAGGTGATGTCTGACTGGTGGCAGGTTGGGTTGGAAAGAGCTCACTGGTTGGCATCAGTCAAATCTAAAGGCCAAACAAGAAGCAAAAATGATGCGGGGTTAAGGATTCATTTGGAATATTAGTCTTTCTTTTCTTTTTTTTTTTCTTGCACTTATTTTTTTTCACCAAGTAGAGTTACCTTCTTTGATGAATTGAATGTAACAAGGTTATTTAGAACTGGAAATTTGATCTCTACTGCATCAGACTTAACATTCATTTCTATCAGGGAATGGCTTCTTAGGGTCAGCCTCAGGATTACATTACAACTCCTGCCTGTGCTAGAACTGCTGCATATCAGGAGGTCACTGTAACTAGCAAAAATGTGTAGCCTGGAATGATCCAACCTGACAGACAGACAGCCTAACCCCACATTATAATTAGCATGCCAGGACTTAATTCCTTGCTAAAACACCGTGCTTCTTTCACTTGGGAATGTAAAAGTGCTTATAAATCTAATTTAAATTCCTATTTGGAAATAAAAGATGATCTAGTCTTGGAGTCTCTTGGGCTCTTAAAAGCTCAAATATGTTCTTATACACAAGAAGATATTGATAATAGCAGATAGTTTGATAACATTATAAAAAAATCAATCTGAGAAATGATTTTACAAGACTATTTTTGTTTATCTTGGTCAGGCTTAATTTTCTGCCTTGAGAAATCAGCACTCTTTCAGCACTCTTCACGGAAAGGCTGTTGCTGACCCTGCTGGTTTCTATTGAACTAGCTCCCCAAAACATAGTTAGCAAAGTTACATTTACCTTTTACTCAGCAGAAATTTCAATGTTTCAGTCTGTCTCTAATTCCCAAACAATTACAAGAAAAGCCAGCTAAGGAACAACGCAAAGGAACTGCCCCCCTGCCCCCCCCAAATCATTCCAGCATGAAAAATGGTCTTGGATGAATATACAAAGAGGACAGAAAGTGATATAAAGATATATAAAAAGATGTGCAACTTTTTCAGAAACGGTTGCAATTTATACTTGAAAGAGCCGTAATGACACTGCTTCTCTGCACTTATATTAGGCATTTCATCTGAAGATCTCAAAAGGTATTGAGGGAGTGAATTTAGCAGTATTGTAGTCTCCTCCTTCACCTTTAACGGGTTGCAATAGCAGTAGAGGAAAAATTAAGGGTGGGCATTAACAGAATTCTCAATGTCCTCTCCAACTTAGGCAAGCATTCTCTCTCCAGTAAATGATCTGCTGCCATCTGACCTTGCCAGACTACCTATAGCACATAGAAAATCATAGCTGCTGCAAAAACCTGATCTGCTAGAAAACATTATGCAGGAGAAAGTCTACAAAGTTCTGTCACAATCAGAGCCAGAGGTGCACAATGAAGCTGAGGGGCCCTCATGCCAGAGCTCTAAAACATAAAAACCTACATGGTATCTTGGTTAGTTGTTTAGACCCCCCCCTGTATGCTCAATGAATGGAACAGGCACTTTTATCTCAGTTTCTGACCTGTTTTAGATGTTCCTTTTAGCACTATTAACTGAAATGTTTAGGTAGATATTTAAAGTGTGGTGAAATTATCTCCCCACCAAAAGTAAGCACTTGGTGGTACTACAACTGGGCTGCGAAGAGAATTTTGATTTAGATCTTTTAATTCCTGGGTAAAGACTCGAGTAAAAAGAGAGCATTAAAGTCATTATGAATTTAATGGAAGTTTCCTGATCTGCTGTGCTTAGTGCTGGACTGCAGGTGGTCTTTATGCAATTGGCATGCTGTGAGTTGTCTTAAACAATGAGATCCTACAGGGACCAAAGCAGAGAAGTAATGTCTTTATGTCTAACACTTGGACCACAGCAGATGAATATTCAGATCCCTGGAGAGTCATGATTCTGAATGTGTAAGCACATTTTATCTCTCTGAGACTGTGCAGTTAGGTGGCTGCTGGAATGTGAGGTTTTTTTTGTTTTTTGTGGATGCAGGATCACCAACCGTGCTGTTCTATGTGACACAAGGAGTGTGGGTTTTTAGGTAGCTTGCTCTATATGACACTGAAAGACTTTCTGGGAAATGGGAATGACAGCCTTAGCATACAGAAGATGGAAAAGGCTGTGGTTAGTATATTTTGTAGCTGTTTCTTGCAATCAGAGCAAGAATGAAATTGATCTGGTTGTCTCAATACCTGGTCTGGGGAAAAGAAAATGGAGAGGAAAGGGCCCAGTCTGGCTTCCTTCAGTCAGTTAATGTTGCTCCTGCTGGGATCTATCAGCAGCTTTGAGGTAGCTGAAGAAATACCTTGTATAGAAGAGATATTCCCTAGAAATGCCTCCTACTTGTTTGTAGACTGGAGTTTTATGATCTTTATGGATGGTGAAGTGTCTGCAGGCCAAAAACCTAACTCAAGTTTATGCTGTAGTATCCAAACAGGTTAAAGGTGTGATGCTAGCAACCTACTATGTCAAAAGCTTCTGTTCTTTCAATGGCTTCCTGCATTGTATTATGTGGAATTTTTTTTGCAGTTGAGACTTCAGCCTGCACAGCTTTCTTGAAAAGCTCCTAAACCACAAAATCTTGCATGCATTTGCAGAAGCAGCGGGTGCTGAGGAAGTGGCAGTTACAGGGCTGCCACCAATTTCAGTGGCACAGCAGGAATGGTCTTTAAGAGAGGACTAGACTTACAAGCACTCCATGTTCTTGGGGAATATTCCTTATTACAAAACAAAACTCCTTTCTTAGAAGACTTAAGGCGAAGAAATGATTCCTTGCCAAGATAATGTCTGCTGCTTTTGGTTACTGGCTTCACTAGACCTTTCAGGAAAAATTTGGTTTAGGAATTGGTGAATTGAGCACTTTCAAGAGAGTATTATTTAGGGAATGACTAAGCTGTACCATATTCAGTTCTGGTCTTGGCAGCTTAAAACCATTTGCTCAGGTGAGGGATTCAGCAGCTCTCTAGGTTTCCCCTCCCTTTTGTGTATTTGTCCCATGTCCTTTGACACATTTTGTCATCTTAACGTCTGCAGAGTGAACTAACTTAATGTCTGTGTAACATCTGCTGGGTAAGTAAATATCTATTTCACAGCATGACAAGGCACTACTTCCACCAATGAAGATCTATAGAGATGTGCCCAAAATCAAGGCACTGTTCAGAAGTTAAATACTTCTGTTTAGTTTGTGTGCTCCATTTTCATGTACTTCTCCAAGGCTTAGGTTTTTTTCCTCTGAAAGAAGCATTTAGAATATCCTGGCAGAGACGTTTTTTTTTCTTTTTTTGTGAACTGTCTCCAATTAGGAGGCAGGCAGAAGTGGTTAGTTGTGGAATTCAGGAAGCATTTACAACCTGATTAACGCATAAGTGGCTTACTGCTTCTGTCTTTTTTGTATCATCTAGAGATCATAGCTCTGTGAGGTTGGTACTATACACATATGACCTCTTTACTGCTAAGAAGATGCCTAGGCCCACAAATTAGAGAGATCTGAAATGTTGTCTTTTTTCCCCATTCAGATTTTTTGTATCCCTCACTGCCTTATTATTTTGTGACTGGGAGGAGGCTGTCTTGGTCTGGGATTGCTGTCCCAGGTCTCTTGCTGTTTTTCATTTTCTCTTGGAGTCCAAGTGGAAGACTTTTGTCAGCAATAGCATAATCTTACTGACAATTCATAGGGTTTTTTCAAAGTTTCAATTGTTTTTATCTTAAAAAGAAAGCATTGAGAGGGGTAAATGTCAGCACTGAAGCTGATGGCCTGGATGTTGGTGAAAGCTTGGGTAGAGCTTTGGGGAAGCTCACATGGCTCTGACCTGAGTATCCTAGTAGTGATCAGTCCATTGAATAAAAAACTCAGTCATAAAAGAGAGCAAGTGAATTTATATTAGAAAGTGTATTAACTGTATGATGTTTTTCTGGGTCATTCTGAATGACATACTTTGAGAAAACCTTCTTTGATTTCATTTTTCAGAAACATTTGCTTCAGCCCTCCGGTATCTTCCAGTAACTTACTGTTAGTGATTTCATCTTATGCTGTATGACTTTTTAGTAATATACTGGGAATTTTTTTTTCTTTTATGGTGGCTCTTTTTTTCTTTTTCTTCCTCTGTTCAGACTGAAGAACTCAGAGTCTGGGCTTCCCTAGAGCTTCAGCTATATTATTCTCTTATTTTGCTGTTCCATCTCAGCTGCTAATTGCATTTTGTGTCTTTTTGTAACAGTGGGATGAGCTGTCCTTGTCCCACCAGAAGTCAGGTTTCTTTTGGTTTATTTAGTACCTTTTTCTCATAAGAGACTTTATCAGTTCCTTAAGCATTCTGTTATGTTTTATTTGCTTTATTGTCTATCTTGGTATTTAATAAGCCTGATGCAGTGCCTTCCCAATGGATTTCCTTTGCCTCCCTGGTGTACAATCTTTTTTAGCAATTAGAGAGAGTGTTTTTCATTGGTTTCCATTTGTTTGGGCTGATGGGCTCTTCCCTGCTGTTTGACTGGCACGTTGCAATGCTGGCTTAGCCACTTTTCCCCACACTGATTATCTATTTTCTTGTCAAAGCCTTCCAGAGCTTCAGCTATTTTCTAAATGTTAGTCTTGAAGTTTTTCCTGTCTTCCTGTTAGCTTGCTTGCAGGGACACAAAGTGATTTCTCCCAAAGGCAAACTGGATTTTTAGCTCTCTAGCCATATACACGCACTTATTAGAAAAGCCTTGTAGCGTCAAAGATGATTCAATTGTTGTGACAGGGTGACTTCAGGAGTCTCCCAGCTCTGCTGCTGTGGTTGACTAAGAAATGGGCCCTGGGACAGACCAATAGCTATCTTTTGTGTGCCTGAGGTGGGCTTAAATGCTGGGGTTTTTTGAAGTGACACCCAGACAGCCTCCCTAAGATCCTCATGGCAGCTGACGCTAAAGGATAGTGATAGTGCACAGAAACCCCATGTTACAGACCCACCTGGTCACTAGCTCATAGCGTTCCCCACCACAAGAAAAGGAACCAGTTTTATGTAGCAAAACCAGAAATGATAAGCAAGAAAACAAAAGTTCATCAGCACTTAGATGTAAAGTCATATTAAAGCATTTGTGTGGCTGTGTTTCTCACCAGCATTCTTCAGGGAATAGGGTTTAGGAAGCTGGAACACAGGCTTGCATGCATTCAGACTTTTATGGTGATCCTCTGAAATCCATAGCAGAATCATATCTCTGAATACATAGAGTTGTCAGGTATACTGACCTCTGGCTCAGATTTTCTGGACCTGAATCTTTCATCTTCATCCACATTCTGCCATAAGTCACAATCCAGTCCTTAATTTGTGCACCTTTACATAGAAGACAACAGAACAAATCTCAGGAAGAAATTATGCTTTGTGGAGCTTCATCAGCATGGGCAAGCCACTAATGTTCTGCTAAGACTGCTGCAGGTCACCTCTTGTGAGCTGGATGTGCTGTTTGTTCCTTGAGTTCATCTGTTTCAAGCTCAGCATTGTACAGTCAGATCAAAGTGCTGCATGGGGAGGATCAATTTGCAGGCAGCATCTCTAAAGGCTTCCTGATCTAGGATTTTGTACTAACTGACTGAATGCAGTTCCTTTGATCAGTTTATTTATTTTTGTTCTTATAAACCCTTGCATTTCTTTTTCCCCATGTCCATGTCTAAACATCTCACTTTAGTTTTTCTGCATAAAACTCCCAGGAGGTAAGGTTGTAGTTGAAACTTGGAGAGTTTAAATGACTTTAACCAGCTTCCAGAAGGCATTTGTGGGAGGACAGGGACAGAATTTAGAACTTAGAGACTTGACACCAACACTGTTTTCACTCCAGTGCTCCAGTTGTTTGGGAGGGCTTTCCTTTTGGAGATTGGCCTTATCTGTCTTTTAGGAACTTGTTGTTGAGCTTCATTTAGTGCAATCCCACAGTCCCCCTTCTAAAGATGTCTTTAAAACCATGGATTTTTCTAAAATGATCTTGTGAGTTTAACTCCCTTTTATGATAAAGAAACCTCATGATTGCAGACTCAGATAATGGTTGAGGTTGGAAGGGGCCTCTTCAGTTCATCTTACCCAATCTCCCTGCTCAAGCAGATTCACATAGAACTGATTCTAGCCCATTGCTGGATGGCCTTTTAATATCTATGAGGATAGTATCCCTTGGGCAACTTATGCCAGTGCTTGGTCACCCTTACAGTGATAAATTGTTATCTAATGTTCAAAGGGAACCTCTTGTGGTTTTGTTTGTGTTCATCAATTCTTGTTCTATCACTGTGTACCTGGCTCTGTTGTCTTTATACTTTCCCTGCAGATATTTATACACTTTGATAAGATGCTTCTGAGCTTTGCCTTCTCCAGGCTGGACAATTATAGCTTCTCAGCCTCTCCTCATGGTAGAGATGCTTCAGTCCCTTCAAGCCCTTCTTTGGACTTTCTCCAGCAGGTTTCACTTGTATTGGGGACCCACAAGAAGACCCAGCACTGCAGTTGTCTCACCAATGTTGAGTAGAAGGGAAGGATCACCTCCCTGAGTCTGCTGCCAGCACTCCTCCTAATGCAGCCTGGGATACCATTAACCTTTGTTGTGGCAAGGGCAACTGTGTTATCCTGATTTTAAGAAAGGTTTTGGGGTTGTATCTTTCCTCCTGAAGGCTGTTTGTAGGTCTGTGTTCTTAAGTAAAATAATTGAGCATCTTTTGGCAAAAACATTTTTTCAAAAACTAAGTACATATAAAAGAGTAGTATAAAAGTAATAAAACCTTTAGAGAAGTCTGGAAGAAAATACTCCCATTTTGTTTTTTCTAATTCTCTGGTTTTAATGATGCCTTAATTTCAATAGCTTTGACAGCTCCACAATGTCTCAGTTTTCAGTAGAAAAAGGTATTAGAGAACTGCTTTTAAGGAATCTGTTTGAAAAAAAAATAAACATAATATTTTTTTTTGCTGAGCAACCAGAAATGTTACATAGCTGCAGACTGCCAATGCCACTTCCTCTGGAGAACATATGTAATGGTTTTTGACTGCTCCCTTGCTTTAGCCTATTTAGATTTCAGTTTTTTTCATTGCATAATATTGTTTCAACAAAAATAACGTGTAGATCATTAGGGGAATTCTCTTTATCTTTTGTGTGGCTGTGTCTGAGATGACAGAACAAAAAGTTTCACTGCCAGTCCCTCAATAGAAGTGAGTGGTAATATCATCCTGTAGATCATGTAGAGTGGTATACAGAGGTCTTCAAGGAGATTTCAAGATTGTATTTCTGTACAATCTGTGTGGTAGATACATTAAAAATGCATATTCCTTTTACATGCATGTTCCTATTACATGTTGTATCTCTAAGAATGGGCTCTGCCAGACTTGGAAATGGCACAGAAACTCCTCCATTTCAGTGTTCAATCTTTATGTTTGTATTCTTGGGGGAAAATACACCTATATATCTCTATCAGTGTAGGTAAACCTCAATGATGTAATTCTGAGGACTGAGTCCTCCTGAAGGTTCCTTGTTAGCCAGACTTCAAGGTGACTGGCAGCTATGAATCTCCTGTGCCTGAACTGTAAATTGAGTACATCTATGAAAATGACCAAGCAGAAGATGAAAGGAGTATTCGCAATGTTCTGCACTTTTTTCCAATAGTGATGCAAACAAGTATCAGAGTTCAATGTGAGGACTGAGAAAAAGAACACTTGCAGTTGAAATTTGGAAATAATTACAGTTCCTTAGAGACAATGGAAAATCTCTGTTGAAGGAAAGCACTGCTGATTAGAAAGGGAGGTCAAAGAGGTGGGGTGTGAGAAGAAGTAAAAGACGGTTTCCAGGTTTCTGGAGGGTGGGGAAGGTAATGGTGGCACAGAGAGCACAGTGCAAAGTGTTCCTGGGAAAAATCCCAGTTTGGTTTGGAAATACTCCTTAAAATCCAATGCTACTTCAGACCTCTGTCATCTGAGTAGGGCTCAGGAAACCCCTCCCTCTGCCCTTGAGCACTTGGCATCTAGAAAGTTTGATAAAAGACTGAAATCAGCAGGGCATTGTTGAATTCCTTGCAGCTAGAAAGGGTTTCATTGTGTTTTGAGTGGAAGTTTTGAGATTACTTCTTTTATGTAGAGTCTACTTGTGTGTGCATGGAGCAGCATGAAGTGATGAGGACACACCTCTACTGAGTACCACAAACCAAAGCACAAGAAGCAGAATACCTGGATCCTATTCTCATCTCTGTTTCTAATTTGTTTCTTAATTTTGAATTACTTATATGATTACATCTCCAGAGCTTGGCTTGTATATCTATATGATATATGATAGCACCTTTAAAAGTTTACTTCACAGGAGGTGCAACTCAAAAAATGATATTATTGCATAGTGGTTGGTAGAGAGAACTTAAGTGGCTTTAAGTAAATGAGTGATTTCTGTCCAGAGGTTTTGTATGAGAGCTATTTATACTACTACTGTTGAGTAGGAGCTTCACATTATGAGGAGGCTATCTTTTTCTATATTTCTTTCCTTCAATTTTATTCTGTTAAAATCTTGATAGGCTAACTAGAGACTGTCCAGATTTCTATAACAAATAACTGTGATGTACAGCCCTGGAAAGCCCCCTGTTTTAAAAAACCCAAAAAACTCTAAATCTTTTACGATGCGTTATTTACCACATACATTTTAATCAAAAGCACTGGATATTCAACCTTTCCTTTTGCATTGGAATTTACACCCTTGTTTTAAAATTTCACCTTAATTTAACAATTGCACCTAGCTGTAACAAATTTTCAATAAAAATTAAAAAATGTTATAAAGAGATAATAATAAAATAGCAGAGGGGCATAGGATTATCTAAATTCAATATGCTTTTCACATAGTTTGTAGGAAGGGTCACTTTTAATCATAACCATACATCTTGAAAACTCTACTTGGTTTCAAATGATTTAATATTGCAAAATGGGTCATGAAAACTCCTTGACCTGAGAGTTTGCCAATTTAGAGAATGGAAAATCAGGCCTAGGAAATATAAGGGTATTGAAATGTTTATAATATATTGAATAAATTGTGTTAAACTCACTAAGTGGAGATTTGCAAGCACATCAAGTTTATTCCTACAGTTTTGACTGGCTGCTTTGTGCAGGGCAGGTTTGAAACAGCTTTCTGAGAGTAAATTTCAGTGATTTATTAAATTGGCTCTCATTCACTGAAAGTGGGGAAAGTTTTTATGTATTCAGATCTGGGCATTGTAAGAAGATTTGTCATGCTCTGACATTTGCAGTAGTCACAATGTATGCCTGCAATATGAAAAAAAAAGAGCTTGCCTTGTTCAACAAGGGTTTTGCAATCTCATTTGCATAAATTTTAAAGATTCATTTTGTATTAAACATTTACTCTGCTTTAATAAAAATCGTAGCCAGTAGTCATGGATATCATCAGTGTGTGCTCTCTTATTAAAAAATGTATCCCCGCATGGTACATAATGTGGAACAAAACTAGTGCTGTCTGAAAGCTGACTCAGTTCAAGGCTCACAACCTGACTGCTGTTGAGCACAAAGATTTGTATTTCTTAGTAGGTAGAAGATTCTCATTTCTCAAACTTAATTCCCCATTAAGTTTTACTTTCTATCAGGATCAAGGAGGAATGATGCAGTTGTCTGGACCTTTTTCAGAGGAAAAAGAATGAACTGCCCTCAGGAGGAGAAGTGTCTCATCACTTTCTGGAGTTTCCTGTTAACATGTTGTAGAAGGTAAATTTATACCTTTAAGATAAAAACCATTAACATAAAGGTTAATGTCAGACTCAAGCAGGGCAGAATCTGGAAGGCTGATAACTACTGATGATACCAGTACTATCCTGTCTCATTCTAAGGATTTACTTGGTTCTTCCCATAAATGCTCTTGTGTCTAATCTTCTACACTGCCAGTCCAGCCAGTGTAATAATAAAGATTTGGGTCTGTTTGACTACTGACAGCCCAGGAAAAAATCCTTATTGCCAAATAGACTTGGGGAAAATGCAAAAATGAGGTTTTTCTTAGCACAAGGAATACTTCTGGCTCCAGTTTCTAATCAAGACCTCGATTTAAATGGTGTTTGCAAGTTGCTTGCATTCATACTTGCATATATGTTGCTAAGGATAACCTCAATCATAGCCTGGCTTCCAGCCCCCAAATTCTCAAGTTTTTGTCCCTTCACTGTTTTTGGGAAGCTCATTCATTTGCCCTTCTTCCATTTCTTAAGTGTATAAATATCTTTATGAAGGTTTCATATTCCAGTATGAAATCTTTGGAGCACTTAGAATTTGTGCCATCTCTATTTTTGACTAATCTTTTTAATACTCTTGCCTTCATTTCAGCTTCTGCTCTCAAGGCTTGGAAGGACACAGTGCTTAGCAATGCCTTTGAAATATACAGGGTAAAAAATGTACAAGTGATCTCTCACTGCTTGGATACTATTTTTTTTAATATTGAGGGGCAAAAAATGGCTGTTCCACTGCATTTACCCATAACAAAGTTTGACAATGTACACAGGAAAAGGACAGTATAAAACTTGTATGATTTAGTTACCTTTCTTCAGCCTCCTCATTTATCATTTCACTTTAATTTTTAAATATTTCATTTCATCTTGATAATAAGCTTAAAATTAAGCTTGACATGAAATGCATAACCTGTATTATTAATATCCCATTATTTTATGGTTATACAAGAGCAGATTTGAATTGTCACTTTAAATCAGACTATAAGTCAAAGCAAAGGCTCTAATAGACTGCTAGATCTGTATCTTCACTGAATTAGACAGTAATTTGGCAGTCTCTTCTGCTAAATGTAGTGAAATAGCTAGTTAGTGTGATATGCCCAGGCAAATCTGTTGTGTTGCATTGATGGAGACAATTCCCTGTGGCAATTGCGCTGGCAGTTGAGCTGATTCTTCTTGATACAGCAATTCAGTGTGCTCTTAATGTTGAGCCAGGAAAATGTATTTTAGAGCCTCCTAATGTGAATGCTAGGAATTGGGCTGAGAATTACTTTTGTCACACAAGATAGCCTTCCTATATTCTTATGATATGTCTTCATTGTAGTCCATTAAAATGCCTAAAATGCCTTTACTGTGGAAGGTATCTAATTGCAAATTATATTTTAATTGCATGCTATTACTGAAAATGCTTAGTATTCAAACAGAGCTTCCTGTATCTTAAAGGGAATAGACCTTTATATATATACTTTATATCCTTTATATTATATCCTATAATATACTTTATAAGGACACCTGAGCTCCATTATCTAGCACTGGTATCTTTGAAAACCTTTTTTTTTTTTTTTTGAGATGTCCCACTATCAAGACTTCTGTACATCCAGAATGCAACGACAATACCAATGTTGGGAAACTGAGCATGCTCATTACAAAGCAAGTGCTTGATTTAGAACCCTAGCAAAGCAGTCTTCCAAGGAGAAAAAGTGGTGTGTTAATAAAAGTCTATCTTATAAATTAAGTGATGGTGTTATTAATACATTAATGGAGATGTAAATGTTCAGCCTGACTTGTCTTTGTGGTTTTCCAAAGAAAAATCTAATTTTTAGATGGTCAAATGAGCTTGGACTAGAAATGTTTAAGAGTTGTTTTCCCATAAGTGAACATTCATTAAGGAATATAATTTTTTTTTTTTTGCAAGTGAGGTAAATTTACGTGCAGAAATATTTATTCAGATACTTTTAACTGAAACAAAAGAAAACAGAAACTACCTAGCTGACCTTCTATGTTCTACTCAAAAGAGGCTGTCTTTAGTAGGACATTGGCACTTTTTACCCTCCTTTAATACCTATCCATTTATGTCAAAAATTCCCTCTTGGTGCTGATAGAAGAAGATGAAGAGATTCTGTGTAAATATAAGTCACAAATTTCTTTTCATTGGTTTTTTAATCAGTCTAGAGAAAATATGTGTGTTGTCTGTGTTCCTGTACTTCAGGTGCTGTTCAAAATGTGTTCGATACATATTAAAATTTTATTTTAGAACAGAATTTTAGTTCTTCTGATAACATGGGAAAAGACAAGGTGATTGTAAAAAGCAAATACCTTAAGAGTAGGCATTATGGATGATTTGTGTCTCTCCTGGGAATAAAGCAGCAGTTTTTACCTTGTAACATGAATTTTACTGAAACCAAACCTTGTATTTCAAGAATTGCTAATATTGGAAAGAGAAACCAATACTTAAAGCAATCATACGTGACACGAAAAAAGATCTTACAGATAAATAGACTGAAAGAACAATTTAATGCTGTGTTTCTCATGTTTCTTTTACTTGTTCTTTCACTGAATGTTATCTCAGATCTCCCAAACATGATTATCATTTCAGTCTTGCTGTCAAATTAAGAGGACAGCAAGGCAGGAAACAAGTGTCATTGAACTGCTGCCTCTTGAAAGGGGAAACAGAAGCAGCCAGATGCTTGTATTCTAGTCTCCTCTAAGCTGTCAGCTTTGAACTTAAAGACTTTCTGCTTTCTTGTAGTATAAGTACATACTTTAAACCTCTTCAGACATCCTTGACTTCATCTACTGTGAAAATATTCAGCTATACTGATACTCAGTGGAAAACACTAGGTACTTGCATTTGTAAATTTTTCCGTCTTAAAAAAATTAAAATCCCCATTTCAGCTGCCATGAAAGTGTGCTTAGAACTATCTTCTCTCAACAAAGAACACTTTTTGTCAGGCTTTCTCTGGCACAACACCATTTCATAATTTTTGTTTTCTGCAAAATAAATTATGTCCTTTCTCTGTCCTTTGTTTCATGGTAGCAGTCATCCATAAAGACACCCCTTGGATTTTTCAAAAAAATGCACTTTTTTCTTTGAGTTGATATTGAGAGGCATATCCTCATTTCACTCTTGAGGACTTTCCTGTCCCGTGCTGGTGAGCTTCTTCAGAAACCTATGTTGAAAGAGAAAGGGGTAAAAGGGAAAAGGCACAAGTCCCTGCTCCTGCATTTGTTGCATTCATTTAACCTCAGTTTAAGCACAGCACCTTGTCCTTAGAGGTTGTGTCTCTGTTTCCTTCCACAGATTAAGTGGAATTATAAATGAGATAATTTGCAGCTGCTTTACTGCCAGAAAGCACTCCAAAATTTGCTTTTTTTCCCCTTTTGGTGAAAATTTCTGTTTTCTTAAAATATTTTTACATTTGAGACTTTCCTAAGATTTTGTCCTGGCTATTCACCCACCTTTGAAATGTCACTTTTTGCAGTTCTGTGACCCTGAAGAAGAGAGGGAAGTAGAGATATAGAAGTTAGCAGGAGCACCAGCACATGGGTCTCAAGAGTATCAGGTAGACTTTTTCAAGTAGAGACCCCTGACAAGGAAACCACTGTGCGTGTTCTTTAGGTTGATAGGATTGTTTTGAACTGCTGAAAAGATAAAAAGTGAATTTTAACCTGGTTAGAGCATTGTGGTGGATGAACTCCCCTGCTCCCTCTGAAATACTGGTTCATCTGATGCTAAAGAACAGGACTGGGAAGTAGCATAGATTGACTAGGGTGATATGGAGCCACATGATGCCCATGAAGTTCTGTAAGAGATTTTACTGAGGCAGGCATTTAATTAACAGTGTTTCCATAACTGTAAAAAGGAATAAAATCTGTTTCCCTATGATTCTATGATTTTTCTCTTTGATTTTTTTGTCTAAGGAAATGTAAGCTTTCCCTTAATGTGAGGATTTATGACGAGTTGCCTTCTCGTGTGGGCATTTCAGGGTTTTTCTACTTTTCATGGAGTTGTTAGGACCTGACAGGTCTTTCTGATCTCAGTCTTTCAAAGCCAGTTCAAATGAGTCAGTGTCCTCAATATTTATTGAGGGTGACAAATATGTAGGTGTGCACAAAGAAGCACCACCACACAGACAAAAAAACCAGACAAAACTGTAACAGGAAATCTTGTGCAAATGGAATACTTTTTAAAGTTTCATAATGCTGAATATTTGGCTGGGTAGAGGAGGAGAGCTCCAAGCATACTGACAAGTTGAACATAGCATTTTGTACATAAGACAGAGTCAGCATTCTTAGGTGGATTCAGTGTCTTGTAAGGAATCTGTCTGATGTGTTTCTCTCCTGTGAAATGGCACTTATCAAAGTCACTCTTTTGCTCCTGGTGGCTATTAAGTTAATTTAATTTATTTAGATGTTGTTTATAGTGTGTTAGAGGCTAAATAAACAACCTACTGACTGCTTTCATTTTAGCTGAACACATAAATCTTGCTTTATGTTGGGATATTGAAAATATTTGTAATTTTTTAATAGGACCTGCATGTAAATTCCAAATATGGGTTTTTTCTGTGTTGTTTTATAGATTATGTATCTTAAATGTTTAGATTTTTTTTCAAATGCAATGAAGATCAAGTACTTATATATCCTTACGATATTGGTTTCTGCTATCTTACAAGTGTAACAATAATCAGTAATAATCCAACAACTCTGATGGCTCTCAGCCTTTTTGAACTGCAGGTATAAGAAAGATGAACAAATGTATATTAACAGCAGAGGAGGTTTTCACAAGCCAGTCTGTATATAATTTGTCAATGCAGTAGAAAATCAAATTTAATCTATGTATAATAAATTGAGCTGACATCCCCCAAACAAAGCTTATTACTCAGGAGTGGCAAAGCACTGGCAGTTGTAGCAGCCTCAGCTCTGACTCTGCAAAAGTGGCTTGGTGCCAATTGCCAATTTTCATTTGCAAAGAGCCCTCAGAAACTCTTTCCTTCCTTGGAATTACCTCCGGTTTGGCCTGACTCTGAACGTGTTACAGTCTTGTTTCTCTCTCTTGCCTTGGCATAGTTAAAGTTTCTCCTCTTTTCATGCACTAGGGGAACAGATTGAATGCAAAGTTAATGTATCTAGGGGTGTTTTTTATTTCCTATTTTTTTCTGTTCTCCTCACAAACTTCCTTTAAAATCCAGGGCCAAGTACCTGTTGGGTCCAGGGCCATGCTACATTGCACCCTTGTCTTCAGATGTTCAGTGCCAGAGGTTCACTGCTCTTTCAGCTAGCGTTATCTAGGGGCAAACATGAATTAAAATATAAAACTTTCTTTGTTATATCAGGCATCCAAACTGTAAAAAGCCACTATACACAGCTGCTTCTGCCATTTGCATATTAGCTGAAAGGTTGCCTTGGGGTTCAGCTACTGGAATAGAAATGTCTGTGCCTCACTGTATTTTTATGACATGTTGGTTTTTTTCTGCAGAATAGTTCTTTAAGGCCAGTTTTTTCAGAAACTGATTTATTTGCCTTTTGGTTGTCCATCATAGGGTAGCAGCACTCTTAAACTCTGAAAAAATCAGTTCCAATTAAATACAAATTACAAAACCAAAAATATCAGCAGGATTTTAACTTTCTGGAGACTCAAAGTCCAGACTCCAAAGTGTTTAATGTGACTAGGAATGCTTCTGAATGTCAAATTAATGAGGTTTCATTGATTAATTTTGTGATAGTTTTTGAAATGCTCATGACATTGTCAACTTGTGGGAATATTCTTTTGGGAAGTCACCTCAATCTTCATAATGATTGTGTCCTTCAGCTGTTGTTGATTTTGGTCCCGACAGTCCCAACTAATCTTAACTGGCTTTTTTAGTATAAAGCATGTCATTATAGAAGTTGGAAAACATATTCTAATCTAGGAGGTAAACATAATTGAAAAAAAGTAGCTCATTCATGCTACTTTTTGGGTCCAGCTGGGAGGATTTGCAACAAACCTCCTCTATGATATTTCTGGTGGGAAAGTTAAAGCAGTATTTGGAATTATAGACCAGACTCTTTAGTCATCAACAAACTGTTATTTCCACTCTCTGAATGAATGAGCGCAGCTCTTTAATATTCTTTTTTTCCACTTCCAGAGTCCTCACAGGTGAAATCCACAATCACATTTGCCCTCTGATGTGTTACTTTACTGGCCTTAAGGGCTCTGGTGAGGAATTTTAGGAATAAGGGCATCCTGTGATGAATTGTCCTAGTATGTAAAATAATACCAGCTAGGTGAGATTCATAGACTATAAAGCTTTCATTTGCAAAGTAAACTTCTTTCCTCTGAGGTGCTTCAGTGCCTTGTGTGGGTGGCTCATTGTTTTCTTCTCTGTGGGATTTTGGAAGTGTTTCCCATTTGAAATGTGGAGCACTGTCATGTACCAAATGAACTGTGCTATATAATCTACTGTTACGTTATTAACTGCAGTTTTTGCAAAAAATACTTATCTTTACCAGCTGTAATAGCATGCATACAAAGAAAAATGCACTCTTGTATGTCTCTGATATATCTCAGGATGGAAAGAGTTTACTGACAAGTGCTCCTTGTCTTTGATAAACACCTTTGAAATCTATCAAACCAGTTTTAATAGATTTCTTAAGTTTTATAGTACTTATACATACATTTTAACTGAAATCAAAGCAAACTCCAAACAAAATACCAAAAATGTCTCAATTTTCCCTTTTTCTCCTTTTCCCCTTTTTTCACTTTTTCTCTTTTTCCCTTTTCCCTTTCCCCTTCATAATATGAGTTTGTCTTCAGATGGCTGAACTTTAGGAGCACTCCTTAAATGATTTTTTGAAATAGTCTCTGTAAAGCCTGCACTTGTCATCACAAGCCCTTGCCTCTGAGAAAACTCATGCAAAAAAAGCAAAGACTCATTGAAATCCTGTGGAGAGAGAATTCAAAAGGGGTTGGGTACAATCATTGTCTCCATTGTGCAATCACTGGTTGTATGAATTCAAGTTGAAATTCAAATGAACACTTGCAATAATGTTCACCAATCTCACACATTTTATATAAATATGAGATACATGTTATTTATATACATGATGTAAATAGCATCAGTTTCTTAGCTCTTTTAAAATGACTCGAAGAAATGAAGTAATCGCTTCAGCTGATGAGGCTTTGCAACATATAATTTGCTATGGGCCCCATCATTTCTGAATGTGCTCAGATTATGTTTGATGTATTATTGAAAATGTGACTCCTTCATTTGAAATGCTTCTCAACTCTCAAACAATACGAACAGTCACAACAAAGAAAAGAGTGTGCAAAAGGAGTGAGAATGTCTGACAAAATAGCTAGAATAGCCATCTAATAAACACTGTGGCAAAGGAATATTTGGATAGGCTGAAGCTATCCTTTCTTTATTTTGCCTTTGCCTCCCTATATTTTGACTATTTTGCAATTTGTTTTCTGCAGCACATGACTGGAGGTTTAAAGGTATTTTATATGTACATTACTGTCAAACTAATGGAAGAATTCGTCTGTATGGAGAGTTGTAACAGCTGTTTGTTTTTTTTTTTTCTCCCCACAGAGAAGTGGGGTATCCACAGAGCAGATATCTTCTAGATACTATTCACCACATCAGTGAATGCTGGGGAAAACAGGAAGCTTGCACAGGGAGAGGTGAGCCTCTGGTGCTTTTTTGCCAAAGGTGATTGAGAATGGAAGAATTGCCTAGGTCCCTTCAAGTGATCACAGGAGTCAGTTTTGTTTCACTGAAAGCGTGTGTTAACCTTATTGTGATGAATACTTCCCTTTATCATCTCTTACCACCTTATTGAACTGCGTCAGCAATATTAAATTACTCCTTTGATAACAGAATTAGGACAGTTGTAAGGGCTGAACTGGGATTTATATGGCTAAACAAGATATGATTAGTCTCTTAATCTCTGTGTGAGGGTTGACTGTGGATATTTAGCAGGGGAATTCCTTGTAGGAGATAAAGATGATCCTTATTCCACTGCAGTTGGTGGGAAAGCCTGCAAAAGCATCCCTGATCTCAGGAGCAGCATGATTTCACCTAGCAGAGTGCAAGTTACTTGCAGTTATTCTGTACTTAACTTGTTTCTGCTTGATTGTTTTGACACTATTTTCCCTGAGATATGAAGCTCCGTCTCTTCCTCTATGATATAATGTAATAAATTGTGAGATGTAGCAGATTTTACACTGCTGTCCTAACTTATTGTGTGCTGCTGTCATAAGCAACAGTAGCAAAACCTTTAAAGCAATGTTTGAAAAAGAAAAGAACACAAATGAAGGTTCAGAAATACTTTCTTAAAAGAGCACTTGAGAAAGAGTGATTTTCCTACCAACATCACCTCACTGACAGACCAGTAATGATCCAAGAATTTGTGGCAGGAGTAGAGCTCTGTAAATGATTCTAACTCTAATTTTTTTCTTTTTAATTTGAACTTGCCCAAGGAACCAAATGAAGAATGTTAAGGAACAACCCCAAAGGAAAATGTATCTTTATTTTTCTTTTCCACAAAATTTAAACAAATCCCCAAACTGTAGGTTGATTTCAGACTGAGTGGGATGTTTTGCTTCAACAAAAAAATCAAAAACTATATTTAATTTTCATTTGTGTTTAACTGTTTCTAAACAAATAAAATACAGAGCAAAACACACAAGAAAGTAGAGCAGCAAAGTGCTTAAGAAATCTGCTTGTTGCTCATCACAAAGTAAATGATAATTTCTGGTCAAAGTTTCAAATGCTGCTTCTAGAGGTTGTATTTTCAAACAAATGTGATCTAGCCAGAGAGGAATTTCTTTTGTGTTCTTCCTGTGCTGAGGCAAAACCTTTCCTCTGGACAGTGTATTCACCTTTCTTACCTTATTTTCTTTCCCTTCTTGTTCTCTGTTTTGTTTCACTCCTCTACAGGATCCTGTCTGGAAAACCAGGGTGTACATTTGTAATGCATAGAATCTAGTTAAGTTGAACCATAGTAAAATTAATGAAGCTCATAATAAATTCTAAGTCTCTATCCTGCTGTGTTTTTTTCCTTGTATAAAATGTTGCTCTTATTTTATACTGTACAAGGCACCCATCCTGAGTTATAATCAGCTTTAAACCAAGAGAGTTTCCTATGGGTGAAAACCCCCCAACAAGAATTAGTGCACTGATTTGCAGCCAGATATTCTGGTTGATTTGATCTATTTCTTACCTTTCTTCTCTGGCATAAATGTTGTATACAACCGTATTGTACTTTATATGTTCCAGAAGGACTTTGAGATCTTCACCTTCAGACAATCTTGTGTGCCCTCTTGCCTTTGGTCCCCTCATGTACAGTGTGGTCATTTTGATATAACTGAAGTCACAGAACTGTTGATCATCCCAACAGCAAGGTTTGATTCACATTTGTGAATTTACAGAAGTATCACCTCAGAAGTTTCATTTTGTCACATCATCCAGCTGATCTGGAAATACTGATGATGCAGTGAGGCCATAGCTATGTTAAATTCATACACTGTTCTCTGGCTTTTGTGAATAGTCTGGCATTAAAATATAAACTTATTCTGTCTGTACTTCTATGCTTCTGTATTTCTTTTCCACCTTCTTTCTCCCACTGAGACATGGTAATAAATGAAAAGGGAACATGGTTCTGAAAAATCCTCAGATCTCCCTTTTTAAAAGGCCACAGAAGATGCTTATAAAAATTGCAATTTTTCTTTGTTCTTCTGAGAAAATCCATTAGTTTTGTGTTCGTGTCGATCACAATCAGTAAAAAATGAAACCTCTCCATGGAATACTTAATTTGATCTAAATACGTTCTATATTTATTAATTAAACTGTATTTATATGGTTCTGAAAGGGACGGAAGATGGAAGTCACTGGATATAATAAAAAAGTAAGACAAATATATAAATTTATAATATATATATAGTAGGACAAAATAAATTGCAATTAAACTGGATACTCTGTCAACACTGAATTCAAGCCCACTAGGCTACCAGATGCCTATTTTTAGAAAGTGCTTTCTTTAGGCCCAAATAGCATGTGCCTTAACATTGACATTGGCAATCAATACAAAATCCATCAAAATGTGAATTTACATTGATGTCTAGAAGCTCCTTCCTTGGGCTAAGCCATCTTGAGAAGTTTACAGGAGCAGACACATTAGTTCAGAAGGTCTTCTCTGTTTTTTCTACTCTTTAATAATTAACATAAATATTCCCATGGAATCAAGCAGTAAGCAGCAGGAATAATGGTTAAAAAGCAAATGGTTGGTCTACATATGGTATCCCTTCCGTATCCTATTTTATTCTGCTAATCCTGCAGATGCAGTAGAATGGATTTTTACAGGGAGAAAAGTCAGTCCGGGGAGATGGGCTTTTTAAAGAGGATTTGGCACCACTCTGGGTCTCAGATGAAGGTCAAATGTTCAGAAGAGGCCAGCATTAATCATCTCCAACCATGACACTTGCACACAGAGTTCTCAAAGAAGTCAGCATCTTGTATGCAGTGCTTGTTCTGATAATCTTATTTGTTTTGGTGGCAAAGCTGAAGTTAAGCCCTTCTGAAAATCTGACTGCTGTAGCCAATTATGTTGACAGAAGCCCAGCTAATGCATATTGAATTGTGATTTGGAATGGTCAGAAAATGGCAATTTTGTGTGTGTTTCATACATAGATTTTGAAAAGTTTATTTTCAGAGAAAACTGATCAGAACTAAGAGCTCGTTGCAAGTTTCTTGTATAGCCCACTGATGTTTAGTCAGTGCAGTCTTTTCTCTGAAAGGTAGGGAGCAAAATGAGCAGCACTTCACTACTGGGTATAATTGTATTCTTTTGAAGGTTCATATATAAATTGATATATAAATAGTAGATATTTATGGGATGAATAAGATCTAGCCGTGCTCATATGGTGGATGTTTTACCATTAATCTCAGTAGAAGCATCATTGATTCTAATTTTACAGGCAAAATAATTAATTTAAACAATGGAATAAAAGTTCAATACTTCACCTAAACATAGTAATTGTTATTATCCTGCCTTTCCAAATCAAAACTTCTGAAAGCAGTTAAGGATTATTGTTACTTTAAAATATAATGTTGTGGTTTCTCCAATCATACTTTCATCTATACAACTTTGTGAGGAAGACAGATATGTATGTGACTATGGCTAATTTTTCAATTGTTTTATTTACACCAAAATACTACAGTATATTGTTATGTATGTATATGTACTTGGTTACAGTAATTTAAAAAGCTTGAGGTAAAAATAATTTTTCTCTGAATTCATTAAAGAAAAAGTTGAGAGAAGTTCAAAATAATGAATCATAATCCCAGCCTCCAGCAAGTTTTTTAGACCTGGCTGCCATATTAATGGGATATTTTTTCCAGAGTTATAAGATGGTTAAAAATATTTTCTAACATCAGTGTTTACAAGACCAAAATTTTAGAAAAAATATTTTCAGCAACTTTAAATGAATGTTGAAATAAAAGATGTGTGAAGATATACTGAACAATGCACCCATCCCATGTGCGTGCACTCGCATTTCAGAAGTGTTCATCAAAAGACTTGCTGCTCATGTTACTCTTTCAGTCTGTTTTCTTTTCTTTGCAGCCAAGCAGAATGTTCATTGGAATGTTCAAGACTGGAATAAGGATGGTGAAAAAGTCAGCAGCACCATACAAGTAATATTATTGTCCACAGCAATGACATGAAAGAGAGAAATTAATATACTTGTGATTTATTTTATCTCCTACACTGTATTTCTTTTCTCTGTGATTTTTCTGCATAAACCACAGGTTCCAGGGTATTCTTATTCTCATCTGGATATGCATAAGCTCATTTGTTGGAGGTAGGTTGGAGAGGATATAAAAGCATAAAAACATCCAACTTTTTCCTGTTAGCCATAAATAGAGGCAATACTGTCTAGGCTTTATCTGAAGCTTGATGGGGGTTTTGTTGTTGCTTTGTTTTGGGTTCCCCCCCCCCCCCCATATTGCTGTTTTATTTCCTAGTGTAGATAAGTTTTTAATTACAGACTCATTAATATCCCCGTATATATATAAGTGGTGTGCTGGTTTCTAGCCAGCATGGGCTTCCACTGTGACCTATTTCCATGTAAACTCACTTGTTTGATATTCATTTCTAGGTGCAACGTGAAAACAGCAGCAATTTCAAACCTTGAGAAGTGTGTGTTCAGAGGAATTGATAAACCGAAGCATGCTCCCACTTCAGCTGTAAGTGAACAACAACAACTGGTGATGTTAAATGTACTGGTATCACTTGAAGAATCCCAGTTAACACAGTCCAAAGTGTGGTTGGTTTTAGGTCAATGAACCTACTGGTTCATTGACCTAAAACCAAAATGTGGCAAATTTTGCAGGTTACAGATATTTTCACTTTCTAGCAGATAAAGAGGCAGGAGTTAGTTTTTTCTATGTCTTCTTTGGTCTTTCTCAGTAGTTTCTTTCTCTCCTTACAAATTTTGGCTCATAGCTAGCCTGCAAATATGAATTTCAATGTGTAGATGTTGACTATGGCTCATATGGCCTTATGTTTGCTGTCTGCAGCATACAGGAAAAGCTAAAAGATGTGTTAGAACATATATTCTTAGCAAATAAACCTCCCCCCTCCTTCTACTGCATTCACTGATTATCCCTCTTAATTTTCTTCTTTTTATTCTGCAAAGTAACCAGAAATGCTGATATTGGATGATTTGCCTGAACCTCAGCCAGTTATTTTAAGCTAATTATTATGGATTTTAGGCCTGTTTGCATCTTCACAGGCAATTAAACAATATTAGAGAGTAGTCATTACAAAAGAATCAGACTCAGAATTGAGGCTCTTCTATTTTTCTTCATCACCAGAGATGTAGGAAAAAGATCCCACCCAGGCACACAGCACAAATATTTTGAGAACTGAGATATCATGAATTTTCCACTATTCTTTTGCAATAACTACCAGAAGGAGAAAAGTCATAAGCAGATAAGTATATTTGGATTGTGGATTGTATCCGTTCAGCTGATCATGCTTAGTGAGTTAGAAAACCCCAAGAAATTAATCCGCTCTCCAGCCACCACCTTCATAAAACAACAACCAAGGAACAGTCTGAAAGCACAGTCATTGACTCTAAGTTTAATTTGCATATTCAGCAAGGTCCAGAATAAACATTAAGTAAGCCAATTCATAATATCAAGATAACCTTGCTTTCCACAGAAATTCATTTTCATTGTTTATTTTGTAAAGGAACCCTTCTAGAATTGAAATTGAGGCATTGCTTCTTTTTTTCCTTACATTTTGCAGGCTGCATTCTTTCCCACCTTTCAAAAAATAATCAGATACTGAAACTTTAGCAATATTCTGTAAGCTTTAGATCTGTTTTCCAATAATATATAAACTCTGATTTACCTACCTTATTGAAATGCAGAAGCCATTTAGCAAAGAACAAAGAGAATTTTTTGTTTAGTATGAGAAGAAAAGAAGGCAGATTAAAAGATCTTTTAATGTTTCTGTGTAAAAGATTTAGAAGTGGAGCTCTCCGACAAACTCGTGAAAATTATATAAAAGATTTAGAACATTTTACAGAGCAAAGAAGTGTGAGATGATTTTTAGATTCAGCAAGAAAACTGTAAACATTGCTTGACCATTATATGTTCTGGGTGATTGAAGAATGAACTGAAAACACTGTTTAAAATGTGAAAAGCATATGTATTTAAAAATCCTGTAGAAGAACTAGCAGATGGACTATGAAGAATGACAGCTGGATCAAAGTTCTTGCTTCTAAACATAACCCAGTCAAATACAGCTGGCTCCAACGAATTTTTGATAAATATTTTAATCTTGGTAAGAAAATGAATGCAGTGATGTGCAAAATGAGCATATGAGTATCAATAATATTTTATGTGTTAATGCCATTTTTCTGGAGAAGAGTTTGGCAGTCAGGAACAGTAAAGAGCATGCCAGAGGCGTGCACATGAGGCACCAAAGGCTGCTGACAAAAATCCTAGATATTAGAATAGACTGTGGGCAGGAGGAAATGGGCTAAATGTTGAAATAAACCCCCAGAATGTCTTTATTTGCATTTGCCTTTGGAAATGATCAGAACTAGCTGTTGAGAAGCAATACTGTTAACAGGCATGTGTAAGGAAGGACTCAAGTGGAGACCATTGCAGCTGGAGTGCAGCAGTTATGTGAAATGCAGGCCTGGAGACTGTGCTGGTGTGGACTGGGCTATTTTGGAAGAAATCACAAGCCTTAGGTCTGACATGGATGGATGAGTCCAGATATTATTCATAGACCCTGTTTAAAATAGGATTGAGAAGTGCAGGCTATTTTTTTTTTCCCCTGTAACATATCACAAAGTGTGAAGGCAATCTGCATTTTCAGAACAACTAAACTAAAATCCTACTTGATCTACCTCTTGCTTATGCAGATTAGGTCGAATATTGAAGTGTTTTTGCATTTAATGTTCACTTTCTTCACAGTCTTTAAATAAGTGGGGGAAGGGGTGGGTTGAAAAATACATATAACAATTATAATTGTGGTTTCTTTTAAATTCTTTTAAATTTTTTCATTTATTTACATAAAAAAACTAGATCTTTTTCAGGTGCTCTTTTTTATTCAGCTTTTTCTTTTTTAAAATGGCTCAGTCAACACATTTTGACACACACGTGAGCTATTCTTTGTAATGTCATGTATGATTATATTCGTATATTCTAAGTTATCTGAAGTCTTTCACCTTACAAATGAAATAGTAAGTAGGGATTAAATTACACCGCAGTCATGTAGATAAAGCAAGCTTGAACTTTAGTACAACAGAATCTCTGAAACCCTTTTGAAATCTTCAGCTATAACTGAATAAGCTTTTTGCTAAAATTTTAGCATTTTTAGGCAGTTTTTCTATATATTTTTACAATAGTTGTTCAATTAAACAAATGCACATATATGTCTCTTAAATAAATGAAATAGTATGTAAAGCATGTAAATGAGACACATTTTTTTACCATGTTCTTTACTTAAACATTCCTCTCCAAAGATAACTACAAAATAGGTCACAGTATAAAAATAGTATAGTAAGCAAGTTAAGGACTAGATTCTGTTTGCAAACTGAGCATTCTAAATCTGCCCTAACTCCATTGATTTCCATGGTCTAACTTAGATTAAATGATGTTGCTTCTAATGAACGTGCATCTAGTGTAGATAAGATACTAATTCCTCCAAAATCTTGACAGCAAGGACCATGATTTAGCTGGCAAAAGATAAGAAGGTAAAAGGAAATGCCTACCCTCTTTCATTCCATCTGAATGAAGTCAAGATTTTACCTTGACTCCTGTACTGCAGGGATGACCTTTCAAGCAGGTGGATGCCACGCCTGTCTTGGGGATGCACAGGAGACACGCTCAGCCTTCCTCTGCCAGACAACTGAGGGTGCCCATCATGGAGCTGCAGCCATCCCCTACACCAGGAGTGTCAGACAGACTCCAGATTCTGTGTACACAGTCTCTAAGCTATGTGGGTGGATGAGCACTTGTGTTGAGGGTGCCCAGATTTCTGCAGCGGGATTGCACAGATGTCGGGACATGCACTTTGGGGAGAGGGGGCTCATGAACCCTTGGGGAAGGCAGTGGTTGCTGAGCAGTTGGAATTACTGCTGCCCTGGTTTTTGATTATGTCTCAGGTGTTCCTGAAGACTTAGTGGAACAGTATATGAAATGATTATGCAGAATGTATCAAAAGACCATTGTAGGGCAACATCTTTGGATGACATTAAGTATAATCCTGCTGCAGCACTTATTTTTTAATCAAACACTACTTCTTCCCTAGTAGGCCAATAATGTAATAAAAAAATGGCTTTTAATGTTTTTTCTTTGTTCACAACTGATGCCTTCTTCCGGGTTCAGTGCAAGTTTGATTACTACTGAAGCCATTTGTTAAATACAAGGAGGAAAAACTAAGGCAAAGGTTTCAGTTTTACTGAATTTTGGCAGCTGGAAAAGCACCAAGGCTAGCAACTGCCAAGCAGAGACAGTTCTGAATAGAAGTCTAAAAGAAAAAATTAATCTTTGTCAACAAATCTTTCATAAATTATTTGGTTCATGGATGCTGAATCAAAATATTTTTCCCAAAAATGTTGCCAAAATATATTCTATTATATAGAATTCCTTTCTCCTCAGATAAAACCTCCAAAAACAAGAGAAACTTCAGGTTTTAATACTTACTACATTTAGTTGGCCTTGAAAGTAGGAAAAGAGGTCCAGTACCTAATTAAGCTATTTTTTTCAAAAATCTGCCTGACTACAGTTACTTTTTGAGTTACTTCAGAGAGAGTATAGGGCTTTCCCCCTCCTAGAATGTATAAAATTGCAAGTTTAATTATTAATCTTCATTTCACACATTATATTCATGTTGATAGAGTTTTGTGCAACATCACTAGCATTTAGTGTAGTCATATTATTACAGAACAGTTAAGAATTAAGCCCATTGTGCCCTTCTTAGATTCTCTAAGTACTGCTGAAGAATCCCTCATATAATTTGTCATTATCAGGAGCATTAATGCAAGTGGACAGGTTTGAATGAATAATCAAATCTTCCTGATACTTTTTCTGAAGTTCATGTGGAGGCAGTCAAAGCAGTAATAGGATGCATGTCAGACTAAGCAGAGCATTCAGGATATGTCAGGGTAGAAAAGTGAAATGATCATTGCACAAGAAATGGCCAAATGTCTGAAAGCTTTTTTATGACAAGAAAGAGTACTGAAGTATGTGATAATTCAGATAAGCTTTTTTTTTTTTCTGATAAAAATAATCTCCCTGGTGCTGCTTTCATTTATCCTTGTATTCTACCAGTGTGTGCTTTTTACAATCTCTTTGTTGCTGTGACACTGGTTGATTGAAATTCTCAATTTGTAGGTCTCTTGAACATGTTTATTCAGGGGATGGGACTTGCACAAAACAATTCACTTGTGTGAGGCAATCTCATCGCATCAGCCTTCATTATCATTTTTAGATTGTCTAACTGGAGTACTTGTCAGTGTTGTAGATCCTGTGCTCTCACAAAATGGCTTCAATTGTTGTGTGCTGATCTTTGGTACTACATCAGCCTTAGCTTTACTGTGATATCTGAATTAGACAAGAATCCAACTGCCAAAACTGTAACTCTTCTGCACTAATACAATGGCACATTTTGAGCACAGGAGCTGAGGTCTTTCTTCATATGCATTGTGGGATTTTTCCCCCTCAACATATTTTCGTTTTTTAAAAATTTAAATACCATTATCCCTATCTATTTTGAGATCCTAAGTTTATGCACATGACACAGCTTACTGCATTGCTCTACTTCAAACAAGGGTGAAGAGTTCTAAGTTAGTTTTGTATTTTCCACAGCTGGATGATGTGTCTATCCATTCCCCTCTTTGACACATTGCATGCCTTTAAATCTATCATGAGTCATTTTTCTTATGTGGAGGATAATTAACATCTTGGGAGCAGATTGCTTGCTTTGTCTTGATATTTTTTTGAAGAAACCAGATGCTGTAATTACTGTGTATACAGTGCTTTTTGCCTGTAGGTTGCTGGATAGCACTCCCCATCACTTTAATTAATAGCATAAAGTTAATTTAAATAGTAAAAGATGAGACAGATTTGTTTAGAAGTCTTTGAAAGTAATAGGAAGAAAGAATTTTCCTGAGTAGTAAAAGCAAAATAAACCTGTTTCAAATAATTCATTCTAGAACCCTTAATTCCTTTCCTTTTTAGTGCTCCTAATATTTACTAGAAATTCTCCTACTTTTAATTATATTCCTTTTGTCTAATTTTTATCTTGTATATGCTAGTACTCTGTGTTGATTTGCTGTAAAATAGATCTAGATTTTTCCATAATTATATTCCTGGTGAAACCTGTACTTATTGGTCCTTCTTCTCTATCTCAGTGTCTACTTTGATTACCTCATTCCTAGTGCTTCATGTCTTCTGATTTTCCGTGAGAAGCTGAACAAACTGGATTGGTATTAAGAAGAAAGATAGCTTATTGTTAATTACTTTTTAGGTGACAAGAGGAAATAAGCTTTCTGTGAGATCTGGTTTAAAAGGATCTATATAAAGAAGCAAAGGGAAGAAGAGGCAAGGCTTAGAAACATGAAGACATTTATAAGGGATGAGTCAAATCAAATAATTCTCCTCCTAGCCACTATTGGTCATTTTCTCATCGCAGATTTACTTATGAACAGTGTCAGCTTGTCTATATTTTAATTGGTTCTATATACAATGTCCTCTATAGTGCTGCTGAACACCTCTCAGATGAGAGGGGCTTGTTACATCAGACTTTCACCAGAGGCTTTCTGAGATCCAAACATGCTGTGTCGTGTTTTAATCATCAGACTAGACTTCAGCATGTTCCAAACAGCTAAGGCAGATTTTGTCATGAGAGGTATTAAAGAAAGGTAAGGAAGAAAGAAAGAATTCAATGGGATGTGTCATCAGCTGAAATGCCAGACACATGCACAATGAAAGGGCTTGAATTGAGGATGATACATCATATCCAGAAATATGGATAGTCTTCCTTCATGTAAAGCCAGTGTTTAATTAATGACAATTATTACAACTTTTTTTCCTTGTCATAGTTTGTGAGTACTCAAAATATTCTTCCTACAGCCATTGTTACATTTACAATTATCAGTTGCATGATGATGAATATCATAAACTTCTGTCCCAGCCTTCAGCTCAGTAAGTTGTGTGTTGCACAGCTGTGACTGTAACTATAAACTGATAGAAAAATATTACCTCTGCAAAATGCATCTTTTTTGTTGTGTTTTGTCCGGCCTTTTTGCTAGTCATGGTGGACCCCAAATAAATAAGACCAATATCAATGACCTTTAAAGTCTATGTGAACTGTTTATTAGTGTCAGTGGAAAAACATAAGAATTATATTTCCAATAGGAAATCTTGTTTTATACCCTGGTCTCTGAAATCAGGGGGAAGTATAACATAAATGCCACATAGGAAAAAAAGAAAAAAAAAGGAATAGCAATGGAACCAACCTGAGGAACCCTTAGAAGTCCAAGCGTATTGACAAGACTTGGCGTGTGCCAAGAAAATAATATAGGATAAAAGAAAATACAAGCCCTGTGTGTCTTGTTTTGGGTATCTAGTCGGTTATTTTTCTGTATTTCAGGAAGCTTTTAAATGGAGAAGCTAAAAGCATACTTGTTCCCCTTATATAGTGTCTCTTTATAGATGAACAAAACTTTTTTATGAGTAAAGTCAGTCCCTGCAATGTGCTGGCACTGTCAGAGCTGTGGAAAAACATGCAGTTCCAACAGCAGTGTCCACCTTGGGAATCAGTCAGCTAAGGACAGTTAAAGGAAGGTTTTCCATATTTTTTGAGATTGCTGATGAGCTTGGTTAATTGTCAACACCAAAAGGTTCCAAACTGCAGTTGCCAGACCATAGTAGTGGTATGTGGATTAAAGCACTAGACCATACAATGCTTAGGATGCCAGTTGCTAAGTTAGAGGAGTTGATGGCGTGAGGATTGAGATATTTGTGGACAAAACAACCTTCTTACTGTTGTGCATGGGGAAAAAGAAGTGGGGCAGGGCAATCATGCAGCAGAAAATAGTAATCAAGTACAGAGCAGTCTGAGGAAGTAGCTGGAACAAAGAATCAACAGGGAAATATGAGAGAGGACCACAAACCAGGTCTCACAGCGGGGAAGATGGGGACAAGTCCAGAATAGGTGCAGGTTTTTCAGGCAAAGGAATAATCCAGTTAAGACAGAAATGATAAAAGGAGATTGACATAAATTTCCTAAGTGTTTGAAGTGAGCTGTGTTGCCTAGGTGCTTGGTAAAGAGAAAAGGACCTTCATCCATCCCAGCTACAGTCTCTTTTGTCTCTTACTCATGCTGACTCATCACCCAGCTTATTTTACTTACTAAACTGACATAGCCTTAACAGTAACTGAAAGGCTGAATGGTTTTAATTTTACAGTATCTTGTGATATTAGTAGGCAGAAACACAACTCACTCCACAGAGAATTTTTATGAGGTTCAGGTTCATTAATTTTTTTTCCCCCCGAAAGAGGCAGGAACTTTATATGCAGGATATGCCAGATGGAAAGCAGCCAGCTGGAGACCCTGAGTTTTGCCAAATTCCAGGTACTCTGACATGCTGCAAAGGAGCTGATCAGGGACCATAAATGGCATATAGGATGTGCTTGAAATCTTCCTCAGCTCTGAATAAGCTTCACATTTAAAAGCAATTCTAGATCCATGCAGTTTCTACTGGGCTGAAGTCAGTTTCAGTCAAAAGGCTGCTAGACTTAAATTTATTAGTATGATTGCTGGCAGCCAATACTGGCTGAAGTGAAAACCCAAACTACTGTAATGTGTTGCTGGAGTGTGGTCTAAAGATGATGGGATTATTTATCTTCTGCTAAACTCTAACAGTTTAACTGAGTGCAATTTGACCCATTTGGATGGGGCATCCGTCACAACTGAGCCCCAGTGCTTTTTATAAAATCATCATGTTCTGGGTGATGACAGCCCTGTGTCTAGTTCCCTGTATTGTGTGTACTGCAGGGCTGAGATAACTGTTCTGGACACACAGAATGAAGATGTTGTTATCTAATATTGGTACTCTGAAGGGCAGAGGGGTGAATGAATGTCACTCTGGGAGCACACCTTATTTCTCTGCTGGTAAGGCAGAGTAATATGGAAAATCTCATACTGCATTGCTTTTTCCCATCTGACTGATGCTGTAGCCTTTTCTTTTACTGTCAGATTATTTTCTTCAATACTGACTTGAATTAAGGGATTATACATATATATTAGGTACAGAAACATGAATTACAAATAAATGCTTTATAAAGTAATTAATATTTTTGAGAGTTTAGAAACTGAAAAACAATAGGAATTTGGAAAAGTTGGCAGAACATAGCTCTTTCATAGCCCATATTCTTCTAAGAAAGCAGTAGCTGGAAACATTCTTTGCTGTGTTTTACACATTTTAAATAGCTGTAAAAGAAATAATGTATTTTTTTAATTTCATGAATGAGTGGAGAAGACTGCTGTGAATGGTAGTCAGTCACAAGAACTAATTGTTCCAAACTTCCACAGGAAAAGCAAGGTCAACAATTTTGCTTTTTCTCAATATTAATTCTGCTTCATGCTACAGAATGTGCTACATCTAATATTCTTATTCATACAGATTTTAAATATGTTTTCCACAGGTTTTAGGAAAGAGAATTTGGAGGTGGAAGCATTGCCTGTGAGTTTCCTGACAGTCTCCATCCAGTCAGTATTATCTCTGTGATACCTGCCTGTGAAATGCCCTACCATATCCCAGTTGAACTCAAGATCACTCCTTTTTCTCCTTAGTCTGAAGCCATCAGTGCTGCTTTAAAGTCATAAACTGGTTTTTGTCCAGCTGAGAGACAGCTGCTTTGAGTGGTAGGTGAAGGTCTTGCTATACCAAGTATGATTTCTCAGTGTCTGGTGGGTTTGGAACAGCGGCTTTAAAAGTGACAAGAAATGCAGTTTGCTGTAGCAAAGCAGCGCAGGCCTCCCTGTGGTTAACAGCATCCTGCCACTGACTGCACTGGAGTGCAGGTTACCAGGTGTCACCAGTGTTAAAGCGGTGACCTTTCAGCTTATGGACATCTGCCTCTACGCTGTGCTGTGCCTCTTCTGGGCTTTAAAACAGTTTGCAGATAAGTTAATGTACCTGTCATCTTGCCCCTGGTGAGATTTGTGCCTGGTCTTTCAGCGATCTCTCCAGCAATGCTGCTCACATTTTACGGTTTTGATTCCCTCATACTGTAGATTTAGTTTTATTTTTCTGTAGATATTCCCTGGGGCCAAAACAGAAGGAAGGGGAAATCTTTGCTGCAAAAGTCTTATATTTATGAGGCTTATGATGGCTATGAGGGGGAAGAGCCTTAAAAAATAGCTCCAGTTGTTTTTAAATCTTGGTTCACATTTTAAAATGATCTGCAGAATGCAGATTTTCATCTATAAAACAAACAAACAAACAAGAAAATCTTGTGATGTTATTAATAAATCACGTGGCTCATCTTTCAAAATCCCATTTTAGCCAGGCAGTGATTTTCAATGAAACCTGACATGTTCATTTTTGCCAAACTTAGCAGCCCCCAAGGCCTGGTGAAAGTCACTTGAAAACAGATCAGTTTTCTTTGCTCAAGCTGTAGCATCTCCTGTTTTTGTAAAGATTCGTTTCTTTTACATCTGCATTAGTTGAGCAGCAAGCTGGCACTGGTGACATAGATTAACAAAGTAGGCTAGTTATACAACATTGGAGAATGATACATCCTGAAAGTCATTTAGTTAGCACCTTTAGGTATTGGCAAATATATTTTCCTTTTTCCATTTATTGTAGAGAATTAACACTTGTGAATCTATTGGCATAGTTGATGTCAGCTGGGGAATTGGAGCCAGCCTTGCAAATATGTTAATTCTCACTGAAAATGATAGAAAGCACTGGGAAAAATCCAGATCTAGTTTGAATCCATTGACTTCTCTAAGCTCATTGAGTATTTTCATGTTAAACACATGATTTTGTTCAAAAATGCCTCCCAGGCTCTTGGTTCACATTTTATTGAGAAAGACAGTCTGCTTGCTGCCCATTAAGATACTCTGCTTGACAGAGTGAATAAGCACTCATGCTTTTTGAATAAGTGTGGCTATTTACTTATAGCTATGTCAGGAGAATAATAACGAGTTAAGAAATTTTGATGAAAGGCATTGCTTTTGTGGTCTTGCTTCTAGTGCAGAATGAGAAAAGGATGTTTTTAGTTGAGCTTATCTATGGTTTTTATGCCAAAAAAAACCCCAATAGGCATGGTTCTTTCTTTCCTCCTCCATATCCACAATCTCATTTTAGTCAGAAGGATGATCTGCAGATACTAAATGCCTGCCAGCCTGACCCTGGTGCCAGGGAAGGTCGTGTGGCAAATCATTTTGAGTGCCACTATGAGCTATGTGCAAGACAACCAGGAGATCAGGCCAAGCCAGCATGAGTTTATGAAAGACATGTCCTGTTTAACTAACCTGGTGTCCTTCTGTGCAAAGGTGACCCTCTTAGTGGGTAAGGAAGAGGCTGTGAATGTTGTCTACCTGGACTTTAGTAATGCCTTTGACACTGTGGAACTTTTATCTTCCCCTGTGTGCAGTTTAAGCAGATGCTGTGTGGGGTGAATACAGCGCTGGTGTCAGCAGGAGGACCTGAACTCTTCCCCTGCATCTTTCTAGATTTGGGGATGTGGGCATAGTTTGAAGGGTTCAGTAGAGTCGTCACACACCTCCTTGGATCTGTAGAGCACGACAGCTCTTTTTAGATGTGGCATCTGGATTTCTCTTCAAACTCTTGGTCCTGCCAAAGTGAATTTTTTATGTATCCTACATTGTGAGTAGGAGCCAATTGTGGCAGAAATTCTCCCATCATGAGATGCTTACTAAGCCATAGGATGAATATTGATTGGACTTGTGAAAATCTTCCTCGGTACAAATTGGTCTCAACAAAGCTGGTTGGGTGTTTGAAATTTGTCATGTATTTTCCACAGATAGCAAATAATGTTCCTTTTTCAGCTGTAAAATCCATGTCTCTGAGATTTGCATTGTAGGAGAGGACTAAGGTAAACTCCTGAGGGATCATGTATAGGACTTTCCACTTGACTCCTGCCGCTCCATCAAGAATAAATCCTGAGAATCACAAAGTGCCTACCATCTAAATTAAACACCCTAAACTGATAGAATAGCACTGAAAGTGATGGCATCTTCAGGTATATGAGATATGAGTAGAGTGTGAATTTGAAAGTAGAAAAAGTCTGGAAAGCTCTATTCTGAAGGAGAAATGAGTCTTGGTGTCTCAGAGCAAGTGCTTGAATTCACAAATCACTTCTGTATCAAATATACAGAAAAAAAAATCTTCAAAGTGGCTTACTTCTTTCCAGACTGTTTTTGCATCTGGCTTCTGAAATTCCTCATTTTCTAAACTTGGGTACTGAGTGCACTGTGCATTGAGAATCTTCTTGTACAGTTTTCAGAATAATTATGATAATGAATTCAGTAACCCTCTCTTAATGTGGTTACCATTCTTCCCTGGTTTCAACAGGAAATTATAGGTAATTTGAGCAGAACTTTTTAAATATGTTAACATTGTATAAGAGGTTCCATCTAAGGCTCACTACTGAGGATTTTGCCATGATCTGATAATAAATGGTGAAACTGTAATGCCCATGTTGAGGAAAGAAATACTTCAATTTGACAATACAATGATAATTTTCTCCTGCATTAATTTAGATGAGCTTTTTTTTTACAACATTATTTAGCTTGTGCTGTGTCTCTTGTTTTCTCTGCAGATAAGTGTTGACACTCTGTGCTGATGTGCAGTGGTCTTCTGGTTGGATACTTCAGCTCTGTAAGAGCTACTACCTATAGAAAATATACATTTTGGCTAGAAGAGATCAGTCCTATGAAAATTTCTTTTTTCATATTGTTTTGCTTGCCTGACCTGTTTTTCTTTTGTTTTTTGTTTTTTTCTGTTTGTGTTTTTTTTAAAGCTATTACTTCATGCCAGCAATTTTATAATGACAGACTCTCCCCTTTCCTGTTAATTTATATTTAGTACTGAAAAATTTCCCACATATATATCTGTAAATTGTGAAAAATAGCCCTTTTCTACCAGGTATATATTTTAAGGTATCTTTAAGTAAAATAAAGAAACTCTCTTTTTAGCACTTGTGAAGCTGCATCTGCAGTGCTGGATCCTGTTTTGGGTTCACCAATACAACGGAGAGGTGGAACTGCAGGAGAAAATCCATCAAAATGTCACTAAAATGATGAAGGAATTGGAGCTTCTCTTGTATGACTGAAGGCTAGAACAACAGTGACTGTTCACCATGTAGGGGATAAGACTTGGGAGCATCTTATAAACATGTGTAAATACCTGAGGCGAGGCCACAATGACAACAGAGTCAGGTTCTTTTCAGATGCGCTCAAGAGTCAATGGTCACAAACTGAAACACAACAGATTCCCTTTGAACAGCAGAAAACACCATGAGGATGATGGAGTGCCAGTGGAGGTTGCCCAGGGAGTTTTTGGAGTCTCTATCCTTGGAGAGATCCAAAAGCTTTCTGAAGAGGGTTCTGCTCTTGGACCCTTCATGAGCAGGGGTTTGAACAACATGACCTACTCAGCCCCTTTCCAACCTCATGTGTTCAGTGGTTCTGTGATTCTGTGAAATGCAAAACTTCACGATTTTGGGTTGAAAGCAAAAATCTCTGGTATCTCAGAATTACAGCCATGCTGACCTTCTAACAAATTTAGCATCACTGGAATGCAACAGTCTTTTGATTTTTCTGTTCCTCTCTTCTTTCTCAGGGCATGTATGTACACATTGTAGTAAATTCTGGATTTTCAAATAGCTGATCCATACAGAAGGATATTTTCATCCCCTTCTCTTGCTTTTCATGCAAATTAGATTGAACATGATAAAGACATTTATCAGGTTCTTGGAGATGGATGTGGATTTGCTGGGAGATGCAGAGGCTTTTCCTCACTTGAGGTGCTACTTGATACAGCACACCTTGGCCTTTATGTGGAGGCTTCTTTGCACCTCCTGAGTTCAAACCAGTAGAATCCATCACTTTACTTATGCTTAGCTACCTGAGACCTTCAGGTCCCCCAAGTGCTGTCAGACACCTACAGCTAGCTATTCATTTATTTAGAGTTATGGTATTTGCACAAGCAAATGTAGTTCTCGTCTAAGAGGCTTTGCTGATTACAAGCCCTGCTTACTCACAGCAAGGTAATTTACTGCCTGCAGGGCAGGACTTGGATATACCCAAGCTTCCTGGACAGCTAAATGGATCATTCCATTCCAGTGCTCATTCACTTGCTGGCCTCTCTCAGACTGTTTACAAAAGCACTTATGCTGCAAATGCTTACTCATGTAAGCTATAATACTCTAATCAGAAAGTAAGTGGGGCTTGGAGACATTAAGTTTTTTTTTTTTTTTAGTGAGTAAGCGCTTTCAGGGCAAAACCCAAGGATATCAGAAATGATGATAATTTTCGGCATGGTACATCGTCTATTTTTATCTCGAAGTCTGGATCTTTACATAACTTTCTATTAAATTGTTTGAGATCTTCCCTCCTAGACCAGTCGAAGCCCAGTAGGCAGACATTCTTATGCTTCAAAGCATTTTCTAATGACTCCCTATAAAATGAAATGAAACATTAGCCTGAATTATAGCTGTGATCTGCTTCTAAGTTCTTTTTTAAGCACTAAATTATATCCTAGCAGTGACTGTGTCCTTTCTTCTGTCCCTCTGAATCTCACTTTAAGCTTATCAAATAACTGCTTTAACAAAAGTTGGCATTGAGGTTCATGACTCGTCCTTTTAAAATAAGATTGTTTACAAATGTCTTCCCAGCACCTAACGACTTACATGAAAGTGCACTTTTTCATCTCCAAGGATGAAGAAGAAAATGAAGATGTGCCTGTGCAGGGTCAGCTTTGTCCCAAAGACTGAAAGACAGTCATCAAAGCAAAAAATTCACTAATTTGATGAGTGGAAGACTGTGAACTACCCAGGCAGACATTAACTGGTATGTATATGCTTGACTTGCTGCTGCTGCTGCTATTACCACTCTTTTTAATAGTACTCTGACTGCCTTTAAAAGCAAGTTTCTTGTAAGAATGCTTTCATATCTCAAACAGTTCTGGTGATTTCACTCTTCAGCTATTTTCTTCCTTCAGCAGTTAAACAGCCTTTATAAACTCAAACTCCAGAAACATTAAAGCAAAGGCTGATGTTTTGCCAAGCCATATGTTCTTAAATGGTGTATTTTATGAAGCTGATAATAAATACTTTAAGGCATAGTAGCTAGAAAAAAAAAAGAAATCCGACCTAATGTAAGCAGGCACAATTCCAGTGATTTCAACATTAACATTAGGGATGAATTTAACTGTCTATTTTCACTCAGGACTGGGTATAGTGTTCAAACTGCGTAGGTTTCATTGACATTATATGTCGGGCTGGAATCTAGACTAAAATTGCATTTTTTCTACTCTACTCAATTTAAGAATTACTTCACTCTATTTCCAGCTTTATTGCTTTGCAGAAGTATTAAAACGCTGATATAAAGTGTTCACTAGGTATAAAACCTTGCCTAGTATTTGATCATTTACCTATCTCAAAAACTTTTTAAAGACATTGTTCATCTGCAAACATTTTTATCCTCTTTTACGTGAATAATAAACCTAAACCTCTAATACATTCACAATTCTATATAAAAACACCAACTGTAGGACTTAAAATGACTGTTGAATTGAATAATAAATTGCAATACAGGGTAATCCCCAAGTAAGCAAAGCTTTTAGTCTTTCTACTTGGTATGCCAGGGAAATATAGATAACCTCAGATAGCTAAAGTAGTGATGTTTCCTTTATGCTTGTAGAAATATGCTGCACAGATGTTGCTTATCTAAGTTTTGATAGATGAAGAGAGAACAGATAGCTTGGACTGCCAGGCTGAGCAGTCTTATTCAGTCACCTTTTCTCCATCTAGATAATTGCTTTTGGAGGTGGCTCCTTCTGCCTTCTCTTTCCTTAGATGTGAAACAAGAAGGTTTTGAATATTGATAGATTATAAATTGTTCAAAACTTTCCTTTGTTCTCATTCCTTCACTAAATATCCAATTTCTCTCTCCTTCCTAGATTGTATTCTATCCTGCACTTTACCACTTTAAATAGATATCTGAGGCATGAGGTGATGATATGAGGGGAAAACTCAACAGCTAAATACTCTTTTCACATTGTTTGAAATGTTTTAGATTGGAATTACAATTTTAAAAAATCAATTTCTGTTAGGAAACTAAAATCTCATCATGGCCAGAATTGAGAGGATATCATGGCATCTTCTGACTTTGTTTTTGGCCTTCAGAGTACCAGAAATTTCTATGTAAATTGTAACATTTAAGAAAAAGGTTTAAAATCCTTGTAAAACTTCAGATTTTTAATTTCCATTCTTCCAAAGGATGTCAACATGAAAAAGAAAGATAGAAATAAATGGAACTTACTGGCATTTTGCTCTTTAAAATAATGCTCTATTAAATGGAGTAGTGTGTTAAAAGGCCATAAGCAGACAAACCCAACTCATTGATCAAAGGATAATTTTAATGAGTGAAAGGAAATGTACAGCATACCTGTCTTTTTAACAGCATTAAAGAAGTCTCAGGAACATTAAATCCTTAAGTAATTTATCTTTTCAAACAGATCTATTTTTCCCTTCGGATACTTAAAAAGGAGATTATAAACATGCTTTGGAATTAATAATTAATTATTAGATATTTAAATTTGATACTTATGACTATATAATATTTTGGTTTCTTGTCTCATCACTGAATATGGTTGCTTGTGTTAGTGTATGCAAAGTCCTTTGATGATACCATGGATTTTGATAGAAAGTTATGGTAAGTTTTGGAAAGCAGAGATTGGCCTCAATGTTACAACCTTGTCTTTATTGTTCTCTAAAACCTATTGAGGGATCCTTAAAAAAAGATCTGGTCTAACTTTATCACTGGTGTTGAAATGAACAAGATATTAAGTAAATAATAGACTACTGATATTTATGGATGGGAAAAGCCTACAGAGGAGCTGAAAATTATCAATATTGCTTATAACAGTAGCTAATGGCTACCTCCTAAGCTAATCAAAAGCATTATTAAATTTTTGGACATTTAAAAATATTGTCCTAATTTGATTTTGTCCTCTGAATAATGAAATACAGAGTTTTTCCAAATGTCATTCAGTTTCTTAAATCCCATGAACTATAAATCTATCTGTGCTACCTGCATGATTCCAAATTCACACTGGTTGAAGTCAGGGAGGTTGAGAAAAGAAGTTGTCTTATAAAAGAGACCAGAAAAGATTTAGAGAAAAAAATAAATACACATACTCAAAAAAAAAAGGTAAAATTTGCTTGTAACTCTTGCAGATAAGAAAACTTTTAAGAGTAACAAAAGAATTCTGAAAAATGTCACTAACAATGCCAGTGAAATCCATCCAGGAAGGAAGAGGGACAATAATTATTTGGCTCTAGTTTTGCTGACGTAACAAATGCAATTTTGGTCCTCCTCCTTGGCAAATGGCAAAAATCCAGTGACACTGATGGGGCCAATATTTCTCTCAATGTCCTGATGCAAGCTTGACACAATAACCAATAACCAACCCAGTAGGACTTTTGCCACTGACTTCACTGGCAGCACTGCTGAACCTTTTGCCCCTGGGCCATGATGCTGAATCAATGAGATATCTGCTCTAAATTAGGTCATATATTCCAGTGTTGTTTGGTTGGTTTTTTTTCTTATGACTACAAAAGGGTCAGATCCATACCATGGCACAGAAGTGGAACAATCAGCTTTCAGTGTACACATGGAGGTTTGCATAGATGTGATGCTGTGTTACAGATTCAATCAATCTGAGTTCATTTTGGCTGTGATGTAATTTCCATTGGTCCCATGGAAAAAATAAAAGAAACAAATCTGGCCTATTTAAGTAGCACTTTAGTATTTCTGCTTTACTTAAAGGGCAATAATTGTCATTGCCATGGTTTTTGAAGATACATAGCATACATTATAAAGTACTCAAGTGGTGTACTTTGACATTGTGTGTGAAGAGGAGAATATGTAGTCCAATATGATAATTATGGGGAAAAAAAAGCCAAGCCAGCTAACAGTAAACATCTAATTTGCAAATGAAGACCCACAGGGAAAAGATAGACTGGATTGTGTGATTGGATTTTCAAAGAAAACTTTTTTAAATTGCTTTTTATATTTATTTAGTTTGATTAGTTTATTTATTTTGATTAAACAGTCAGTGCTTTGCAGATTGTTCTCCATTAGCAAGTGTAATTTTCATTTTTCTCTCTCTACTGAACCCATTTTTCTCTTGTGCTATGTTTTGTACTGCATTTGTATGACCTCTTTCGCTTTTATTTTACAAGCAGTGGGAGAACTGATGAAATTATCTCTGTTTTCCGTAAGGACATGTTCACCCTGAGCCCTGGAGCCTGGTGCTGATCTCCTTGAATCAATGTGGGTTTGAACAGATAAAGATGTACAGTGCAGCATTTCACCAGCATGCTGGCACAAAAGCTGTTTGCACAGCACTGCTGCACCACTCTGAGCCTTGATCCAGCCTCATAAGTTGCTAGGCTGGGTCTCAAATTCCTTATTGCCCCTGGCTAGTGGATGTGACACCAGCTCAGCTTAGCTGTAGCTCATCTACCTGCTCTGAATATATCTAAAAAGTAGGAAGCTACCAAACCTATATAAAATCTTGTTTCCTGTTGAATGAAGCCGTGTCCAATACGTCTCCATATCCTACAGCAAAATTGTCTTTGCAGAATACCACCTAACTAAATACTAACAAACCACCACCTAACCACAGTACTATCTCCACTGTGCAGTATAATTAAAAAACATTCCTATCATATAGGCTTCAGATAAACCTATAAACACTCTAAATCAGGGGTATTCCTCTAAATCTAGTCATAAAAAAGATTCTCTCTCTGCCAGTATATTCTAGAAGAGGTTTCTCTTTGCTGAAAAATATGCTTTGTCTTGAAGGAGTTGGCAAAGAGTGATGATGGGCGAGTTGAGGCTCATTGAAACATCCTTGTAAAGTGAAAGATTAATGTATAGCCTTCTTTAAGCCAAGGCTGGTTACCCATTTTATGAATAATCCAAAAGAACTGAGAACGTTGTTCAGATGAATGTGTCTGCACTTGCTGCTCAGACACACAATGTTTTTGACATGGTACCCGCTGCAGATTTTGGATGGAAATCTCCCAACTCACAGGTGAGTGTTTCTTGGATGCCTGATAAGGAATATGCATTCCCTGGAATCTTGGGCAAAATGCGCTTCTTGGTGATTCATTATTAGGCTGGTATTTGTGAAGTCATGGGAGTGACTCCTATGCTTAGACTGTGGAAAGTAAAGAGAATTTTAATGTAAAAGGAAACCCCAATTACTAGGCAAAAGGCAGACAGAGCTCCAGTCTAAATCAAAGAGCAAAGAGTGTATTAGGCTGTACAAGGTAAGATAAAGGCTAGGATATGGAAAAGGATAGAGGTATTGCAATGAATAACATTACCATGCAGGAATTTTGAAGAGTTGGTTGACACACATCACGAACAAAGAGAATGGTAAAATCTCCAGCTCTGGGCATAACACCTAGGAAGAATAGTTAATATTGAAATGTATGTTTGGACTAACCACTTAAAGGCAAAAGGTGCCTTTTTGCCATAGGTGAATTTTGCACAAAGGCCAAAGTCAGATTTGCAACCAAAGATTTATGTGAAAAGCACCATGTAAAAGCAGCCTCAGTTCCCCTGTGCAATAAATATCTGTGCCTCAGTGGAATAAAAGGGTTTCTGAAAATGAGGGGAATTTATAAACCAGTAATTTTAACCACTAATTTTAACTAGATTCTTTCACCAGCTCTCCAAGGAGCCTACCAGAGGAATCCCAGGTGACATGGCATTCAAGGGGAGATGAAAGGCCTGGCAGAAGCCTGCAGTTGTGAGGTTTGGTGACTATGGAGAAAATGTGCTCTTCTGGGTGCCTTTTGCATGTTCCACATGAATGTATATATTGCAAGGACACCACTTTATCTTGGTTTTCATTGTTCACAGACAGCCTGGCAGAATGCACAGCCAGAGTGTATTTGCACCACACAACTGAAAAGATGAAGCAGTTTTTCATTCAAGGGAATTTTTTTCTTCTATAGGGATATCCAGGGATAACAATTTTTGCAATGACATTAGGGCATCCTATCAACAGACAAGAGAGGATAAGGGAAATTTTTTTCTTTTCACCTGTAAGAAAATTTTCTTACGGCTTCTGTTTTAGGATTTCCTATTTCTACAGCTGGAGATTGTACTTTTACTGACAGGTTGTGTCAAAGACAACAAGTGCATTAAAAAAAGCCTTATGTGCTCAAGGGAAATTTATGTGGACATGTGTAAATGTACTAATGATATTCATCTGTAGTTGACATACCAAAGATAAATGTCAACTTATCTATTTGTTAATGGATCTATTAAAAGCCATGTTTATACTTTCTGTCTGTTTTTTTTTTTTCTCAAGCACTTACACACAGATGGATTGTGCAAACAAATACTTCATTAATTGCAGGACTCAGAGCCAAGTGAACACTTCTGAGTCCAGAAAAATGTCAATTAACCCAATTTAATGGCTTTCTTGATCCACCCCCACTTTTTAAACAGTTCTTTTTAGATTTTTTATACAATACCAGAGGGACACTGAGTAATTCTATACTATTGAAGGACTCTATACATCCCGTTTTATTAAGAAAAATACAATCTGTGCTCTCAGAATGGCATAGCACCATGGAACATAAAGAACAACACAAGCAACAAATCCAAATGATTAATTAGAATGAGGCAAAGTTGGCACAAACAGTCTAAGATTCCCAAGCTGAAGTGAGGTGATGAGGGGAAAAGAAACCTTTCTAAATATGATAACCATTTTGTTTAAAATCATTCCTAAGATACTTTTTCTCCCTACTACGAAGCAGCTGCTTTTTCAGCATCAGCAGTTCAAAGAAATTTGTCTCTAAGTTGAAATAATGGTTCATTATATGTGTAGCTACAACATATACCTGTAGGTTTGCCACTTCGGCACACAAAAAAAATGTTTCACTAGGAGAGCTCTCTGGAGTTATATAGTACAAAACAGAGGTTTTTCTATGCCTAGCTGTATAAAATAGAAAGAACTACTTGGCAGTTAATTATAATGTGTGCAGTGCAAATATCAATCTAATTTTCTGAGCAGGAAAACAAAAAATGTCTTAAACCAGAAGCTAAATCTGAAAACAGACAGCAACTGAATGTTTTGTTATGTCTTAATGACTAATAATAAAAGTGGGAATTTTCAATTTGATCTTGTATGGTATTTTCTGTAAGTGAAAAACCAAAGGGTTTAAAAAGATGCATCTAATCTTGTATTTTTGTGAGCTGTATTGCTACCCTGTGCTAAATGTTTGACTTCTGAATGAAATTCTGCACAACAATTTCACAAGTTACAAGCCAGTAAAATATTGCCTATCAAAACCTAAAACCATAATATTTTCTCCCCTATTATCTCACTGGTATACATTTCATTAACCTTGGCAGGTATATATAAAATTTCTAACTAATTAGATGAAAAGATTTTGCTATACATGTGTTTCTGGCATGGTGTAAAGGATTAATCATGGGATGCCAAAGACTTAGCAAATGGATAACTGATATTTTTTTTCCCTGGAGTGAAAAAACAAGGCACACTTAAAATAATATTTCCTGGGTATCAGTTATTGAATCTATGAAATGTTAAGGATACAAGCATTTTTATCATTATTCTTAGTTTTCTTAAATGTTCCCAGATAAAGAGTTTTTAATAATAACTGAAATGTTATGTTTTTCATACATCAACACATAAGGATTTTTTTTCATTTCAACTTTCTCAGACCTTGAACAGCTTCCTATTAATCCATGTCATTTGAACAATTCCCATAGCTGTGAAAACCCCCAATTTGCCATTAATCAGACAGAATTTGTCTCTTCTGAAAAATCCCTGTGATTGAGAACAATGTCTTCAATCTATCTCTCTGAAAAATATTTAATAGTCCAGTCCTTCTGGACAATGTTAAAATAATAACTTAAGCCTAAACTCCCATTTGGTTTCTCATTATGCTCACTGGAGCTAATGGGACTATGTGCATGCTTAAGCATGGGCTCCAGGGCTTTGCTTATATGCTGTAGTTCAGAAAGGCAAGGGGATAATATTTAATCAAGGAAGCAAGTTTTAGTTCAAACTTCCACTGTCACTGTTATGTCTAATAGTGAAGGAAATTATTTAAAAACTGCTGGCACTCCATCCTTATTCAGCATGATCTCAAAACCACAGAATGGTCTATTACATTTTTCTGCTACTTGAAACTTGGAACATGAAAAGTTACGGGACTTTTCCCACAAATGCCTTGCTTGCAAGAACAAGCACTTACAGGATTGACCTGAAAATCCTGAAGTTCTTTCTGAGTTTTTTGGAAGCTGGGAAAAATTAGGGTCTTAGAGTGCAGGCACCCAACTTGGCACCTGGTTTGTATCTAAGCTCAGTCAGAATGTGGTTAGTATGTCTGATTTAAAAAAACAGTATAGCAGGATCTCTTGGGAGTATGTCTAAAGAATAATAAAGAGGTGTCTGCCTCACAAATGTAGCTTGGGCCACTATTTTAATTTTAATTTCAAATAAAAAAAAATACTGAAAAAGGAAATTGGATAAAATACTTATGTAGAAAGTGGCAAGCTCTGGTCCAAAATCCTTTGCTGCCATTTAAAACTTCATCCATTTTAGGAATGGATATTAACCATTGACCCTAAAGACTTTCCAAGGATGGGTCATGTTTTCATTCTGAATTTCAGTTGATTATAGATCATAATTATTATAAAATACGTAAATTCTTACATGATAAAAAATTGACATATTTGTGTTGTGGGAAAAAAAAGTCAGCATCACTTCATTAGGAAGACCTGTGGCAATTTTTCCTTCTGCTCCCTGCACCGTTTATCTGTTTTATATTTAGGAGTGTCTAAATAGCTTTGTGAACTGCCAATTCTAGATCTTAATAGAGTTCTCTTTGATCCACCTTGAAGGTAGATGTGCCCATAGACACATAGCACGACATTACAGACTCTTTTCGTAGCGAAACTTTTATAATTTAGACATTATATTGCCTAATTTTAGGTAATTGTTCTTTGTATTTTATATGTTCTATGCATTAAGATTGTCTCCTTTGTTTTTACTGAGGCAAGTTTCCTGTTGACAGAGTCAGGAACATTTAAAAATGAAATTTAATAAGGTAAGTTGGGCTTTGGTCAAAACTGAGATCTTCTATATTTGATATTAGGATGTAGAAGACATTAACCCAATCTAGGGGATGGGGACATTAGCTAATATTTCATGTGCCTTGGGTTTATTATATTCCTACTAGGCCCTTCATACATATTCATCTATTGTTGAGTGAACCTCAGTATTATATTGTTCAAAATATTTTTTAAATATTCCCATATCCTTTGAGGTCATTTGACTTTATCAAGTACAGCATTTCACATACCTTCTTTTTTTTCTTCATGGCAAATTCTGTAAATGTAGATCAAAATATTATATGTTCTAGAAAATGTTTCCTTTCCTGTGGATGAGTACTTACTATTGTTGTTTAAGTATGAGTGAAAGAAATTATTGTAGTACAGGATGCACCTAAGTCTAAGAGGATGTTGCACTGTTCTATTGAACTGCTGCAGGTTTTAATATTCAGACTTTTTGTCTCAGGTCTCTTAGAGTAGTGCTGTACAGAGTTATTCAATAGGTCAAGAAGGACAATTATCAATATTTATTTACTTTTGTGTGGGTGTGTGTGTGCAGCAGTGCTGAAATGTTTCTTGAGTTTGATTTCTAAAAAAAAAAAAGTATAAAGTATAGACTGGTTTATATGCTTTGCATAATTGGTTTTGGCAAAACTAGATTTTTATTCCTGTATTTTGAGTTCTGGAGTGACCTAGAATGATCTTTTCTGCCATTATACCTAACACATACCAGAGGTATCCCATGGGATTATAAAATACATTAAGAACAACTGTCTTAACAAGTTTTAAATCCCTGATCACCAATAAGAGTTGTTTCTTGGTTTATTAGCATAAACCGAGGAATAACTAAAGTAGAGATGATCTACCAACTATTTAAGAAACAAGTTACACATGACAAATATAACTCTGTATCTATATAGGGAATGCCTCTGAGAGATATAGGATTATGAAATCCTGGAAGATACAATGTATTCCTGTTGAAAATTATGAGATAAAAATAGCAGAGGCAGATTTGATACAGTTATGTGCATTGCCTTTCTTAGTTTTACTGTAGTTAAACAGAAAAAATATAGGAAGACATGGATTGTTATTACCAACTCTAATTGTGTTTTTTTGGTTTTTAAAAGTCAAGGAGTTCCATGGTGTGTATCTGACTCGTCACAAATTTCCATATCCCTTAGTCCACTGGCTATTAAAGTTTAACTTGAAAAAAATGCATTGGGAGCTCAAAAGGTGTCAAACATTAAATTGGTTTTTTATCTTTAGTCTGTAGGAAAGGCAGAGTCTGGTTGTGACAGCCTAAAGCAACCCTGGAGAGGCATGTTGCTTTCCTTTGGTCATGTACAGGGCACTGGCTCCTGGGAGCAGTGTGTTACACAGCTCAGCTTTGCAGTGGGTAAATTAAAAGCTGCTTCTTGTCTCTTGTCTCCATTTCCTACACAGTTCCTGTTTTCTTTTTCTGTATTCATGGAGTACTGTGGAAATGTTGATTTTGACCAAGACTGAAAGATCAAATAGGTAAGGCCAAAATGCATCCTTCAGAACTATGCCTGGTGGTAAAGCCCAGAAGGAGTGCTGACAACAACCCTCCTCTCTGATTTCACACAGTTCTGGTCTCTGTCAGCTCTGAGACATGCCAGTCAAGCAGGCAGCACACGACCTGGCATGCATCATAATTGTGAGCATTAGCAGTATCTGCTTCTGACTCCAGGATGAGGTTGTTTTTCTGGTAGGTGTATGAAGAAAAAGCTTTCATAGAGAAGGGGGACACATTGGTCGGTCTCCTGGGAGGTAGAAGTCATTCTTCCACATCTGAATCTTTTCTTCTGCAGGCCAAAAGAGCAAAGTTGCAACAATTCTATTATTCAGAGCAAATAGGTTTCAAGGAGGTTAAACATTGTATTGTGGTGTGATAGCTCTTTCTATAGCACATCAAATAAGAAGGAAGCAGTGAGACAGAGGTGTCATGAAGTCATACTGCAATAACTGGGAACTTGTCAGCATGTTCTGTTGGATGATCAGACCATCAGTGACAATGTCCTGGAATTCTGCTACCTAATGTGACCATCCCCTCAACTCTAAAAGATGCCTGGATACTGTATGAGTCCAAAATTAGAAGGAATAGAGAATAGCTTCTGAACAGAAATGGTTCCATTAGAGAAAATGAAAGCAGCAAAGAAATCTGAATAATGATGAAGGCAACTATAGACTTAAAAGTTGTATGCTGACAACCAGGGAACCAACCAAAGGAAAATGAATCAGGGATCTCCCACACACCTAATTCCAAAGGAATATCCTTATTTTCATTCCATGTTCTTCTTTGATGCTGCATAGAAGCAGTGCACAGAATGTTTTGTTAAAGTAGTTTTTAGATAGCTATTTACAATTTAAATATTAATGTGGCAACTGTTTCAAGAATTAGGTGGTTAGTGAAGTAGAGAGGGAAATACAGACCAGATTATATAATTTTGAGAAACATCTTTAAGAGTTGCAAACCTGTTTTACTCAGTTCTCTTCCCCAAAGCAACAATTTCTGACTAAAAGCCAGGGAAAAGCCATATAATGCAGCTGTGGTGAATTTTATGGGTGATTTGAGCTACAAAACTGTATGGTTTGGTTACATTAACATGCTACTCAGTATGTAGCATAGGCTATGTTTGATGCACTTTTGGCTGCTGCAGTTAGGGCTCAATCCTAGACACCAAATTCAAGCATAAATCCCATGGAAGCAAGAGTGAAACCCTGAATTATGGTCACAGAAACAAAGAACAAACAAACTATTCACAGATGCTAGCACCATAAAACCTGGATGAGGTTTCCTGCAAGCTCCTGCAACCTGCCATATGCCAGAAGGATGCTACAGATATTGTGGCTGTTGGCAGGGAGATGCCACACCAGGAGAGGTAATGCTTCATTCAGCATGTTCCTCTTGCAGCCCCTGGCAATAGGTTTTCTGCAGTTTCCTACAGAGCTGCAAATAGAAACTAAAGCTCTGTCTGCTCGCTGAACCTTTAAGAAGGAGACAGGTGAAAAAGAGCTTCCCTTTTTTTTCTTATTTTTTTTTTTAATATCTTCGGGGTAGTTCCCACTGCAGGACAAAGATTTTATTCTAGTTAGGATATGAGATGTCTGTTTCTACTCACAAGTGTAAGGACTAAAGTCTTAGTTCAGATTCTATTGTGATATTCAGTGATATTAAACTGAATTCAGTTTCATTTTTGAAAGAAGTAGAAAGGAAGATCTCTTAAAACTTTCTTAGTGTAGCTATTTCTTTCTTAAATTCTGTGGTAATTAAAAGCTCAATTTAGCCTTTTATGACTGACCTTCTAATTCTTCTCTCAAAGATCCCTGTGCATAACTTTGCTCTGTATTTATTTAAAATCCTATTCCTCAGGGTATCCAGAGGAGAAGCCCTGGTAAATACCTGAGAGCAGTGTGTCCTCTTGGGATCCTGCATCTTGAGCATCCCAAATATTATCTGTCTTTTGCTCCACCTCTTTAGTAGCATTTTTCCTTAGCTAACATGAGGGATCAAGAGGCAGCCCTGCAATAATTCCACAGCTTTGAAAGCAGAAATTTCCTTTACATAAGCTTTATTTTTCAGTCACTGAAACATGGCTGACCTGAAAAAGCAGGAAATATTCAGTTTTTCTTTATAATTTATACCTTTGCAACTTTTATCTCATTAGAAACCTCCCTGTTTACTTGTGAGCTACTAAGCTGTGGTGCCTGGAAATACATACTTTTCTCTCTAAATGTTTGCTCATTGTATTGGTGATGTATTTGTACATGCAGTTTCCCCAGCCTGCTGTAAGTTACATAGTGAAATAGTAAAATATCTCATGCATCAATACTGGGATAAATGAACTTGAGAATTCAAATACTGTAGTTTTTTCTGCATATTGAATGAGAAGACAAAACCATGCAGACAAGTCTGTCCTGCAACTAAAGGACTTTCAGAGACAGGACTATGATTCAAGTAAGTCCTTCTGATCAGATTTGTGTAAAAGTTTGGAGAAAATTGACTTTTGGCAGGATGTTCAATATGTAATAGGATCATTTAATATTTGAGCTTCTAGAATAGTAGCTGAAATGCTCAAAGGTCAAAATTGTATCCTGTGGGCTTTCTAAATTTCCATATTTATCTGTCTGGTGCATCTATCCGGCACCCCTGATTCTTCAGGCAGATCCTTGATTGCTTTTTGCAGTCAACTGGATCAAAGTCTATGCAGCATGAAACGTGTAGTGCAGTTTATGAATCGTGTCCTCTGTATTACCCATTGAAATGTATCCCTTCCCTTCCACTTGCTGGGAAAGAACTTTTCTGGTGTTAGGAGTAATAGCGGAAGGAACAGAAATGTTCAAAAAGAAGCACAGGCAAGGGCAGAGAGAACAAAAATGTTGCTTTGCATTGTGACATTGTTTCACAGTTATCTATTTTTTCCCTAGTTTGTGGGAGTAGGAGAAACAATATTACACTTAAGGATTCTGGGACTTGAAGTGTCCTTTAATTTTTGAATATGTAACCTAAAAATTCTGTTTTGTAGATACGATGATAAATCACTATTTCTGCTTCATTGAATGTGATTTTAGTGGCTGTTTTTTTTTGTCAGACTTCTAGTACTAAGATCTGTCATCATTGCATGTTCATTTTCTATGACTCTAGCCAGCCCTTTAAACCTACGCCCAGGTTTGTGGAATAATTATGAGCACAAGAAGCCAAAAATATGACTTAAGATTAGCCTTGAAGTCTGCTTCAAACAGCTCTGGGCAGCAGCACTCTTATGGTTTTGGGCTGGTGGGGATCCCTGCTGCCCTGTGTGCAGGCACAGTATCCTTGCTGGACTTGTATGTGCAGAGCTGCCCCTGGAACGTGGAAGAAATAAGACTCAGATTATACAGAAGATTATAAAGTTGTGGTAGGGGCAAACACCTCTACTGTCAAGGCAAGGGCCACCACAACCTAACTTCTGCTCTGTGCCTTGTGTTGCAGCTGCAACCAAAGACACCCTGCTGTTTTTCTAATTTCTCCAGCACCAGGAAGCACAAGAGGACCCTGCACTGGATGGCACAAAATAGCGCATGAAACCAGCTGAGGTTGCTGTGAAAGAGCAAGCCGGGGGATGAGTGCCAGTTCAGCTGCTTTGCTGCAGCTCTGCACCTGCACTGAGCAGAGTAGGGCAGCCGCAGACAGGTAGGTCAGTGCAGTAAAAAAATTTGAAAAAGATGTGCTGCTTGTTATTCAGCTTTTGTGTGGTTTGTACAAAATCTCTTGTGATGCTTTGTAACTTTGAGGCATCTTCTGGAGGGGCACAGATTCCCATGTGGAATGTCAAGTGGTGGTCTGCAAGGAATCAGTGTAATTTTGTGAACTGCTTTTCTCTTTGACTAGCTCTTTTCTATTTGACCAGATTGGGAGAAGTAGATGTCATCAGAACAAAAATAACAGAGAAAATTCATGGTAATAGTAAATTATGAGGATGTTGACATCAAGTATTGGACTGGAAGGTGGGAAGGGACAGAAGAGTCCAAGTCTTCTGAGTTAGAGGTGAATTGGTACCTTGGTCTGAGCCTTCCCAATCTGAGGTCATATCCTCAGAATGTACTGTATGTTTCTCTTTCCAACAGAAGGAAATATAATAATTTCAGCACTCAGAACCTGTACTACTGGAAATGCTTCCATAATGTTCTTAGGTAAAACAACAGATGCCTAAGCAAAAAAGCAAGTATGGCAGTGCTCCTATTTGTGAAGGTCTGAATAAGTCTGTTCAGCAAAAGCAAAATTTAGAACACACACTCAAACCACCAGTCTGTTTTGTGCTTATGTGCAAAGAGCATGCTAAACAGAGAGATATGACACCCAAATACTCATTTGCCAGTGGAAAAACAGCCCGAAGTTAATACATGGGAACAGTTGTACATCTCCAATGCAAAATGAGCAGGAAACATAAACAAGACTAAACAAAAATTAGCTTGAAACCTATGATGCCATGGCAAAGAAATGACAGTATGAAACACAGAGGTAGCTCTTCAGTATTATAATTTTATTATATCTCCACCTTCTCAACAGAAGCTTCTCATATTATCAATTCCACCTTTTTTTGGCAAATGATGAAGCATGATAATCTGTATGATTATGATAATGATAATGATAACAGGTATGAACTGAACAATAATATTAAGAAGACTCCTTTAAAACAGAAAAAGAAAAATATTTGATGTTGAAAATAGAAAAATCAATATTTCAAGGAGGGGTTGCAAATATATTTTTTCAGCTGTGGAAGTTTCTGCAAAGTTAACTCTTTTCACAGTGACAAATTAAGTATGTAAGATTGGTACAAGTCTTATTTTTCTTTTTCCCTTTTTATTAGGGCTGTTCTGGAATATTAAATCTGCATGCAGCTACTGCAGACTTTTCCTCCTCACGGATACTTTGTTTTATATGGAATATATTTTTACATCATTTAAAAATATTGCTCTCTACAAAACACTTTTATACTCTATTTTTCATTTGCATTCCAAAAAATTGCTGTAGGGTTTTCTTATTCTTAGCAAAAGGAGATAGATCCCCAGATGTATTTCCTTTTGTTTTTCTTTCTTCCTTCCTTCTCCCCTGTGTAAATACTCTTATAAAAGTAGATTTAACAAAAGACCATTCACTATAAAAAACTTCCTCAGCAGTGACATGATACACCACACACCCACTTGTGTAGTCTTTATCAATAACAACAGAAACAGTGTCAAGTGATAAAAATATATGTGATTTAAATCAGCCGTTTTGGGAGTATATTTATTCAAGACCCTTCAAGTGGAGATGAATAGCAGGTTTCTAAATGTGGTGTTATGAGGGTAAGCAAATGAGTCACTATTTGTATTCTAGAGCAATAGAGTTGGGCAAGAACAACACTGCAAGAGGGAGCAAGCAGTCGCATCTAACTGTTTATTCTATTACATTCATCACCACAGGGTGTATCTGTGCCTGTGAGGTCAAGGTCAGTGATCCTTGCTCACATGAATCATTCTCAGCACTAATGAAAATCACCCCTGGTGCAGCGTGTTGGAGCACCAACAGCTCTGGCAGCCTTCTGGCACTCCTGACTCACTTGTGCGAGCCACAATTCACAGGTGAGGCAGAGCGGCAGCAGTGGGGGACAGCCGGGGCTTGAGAGGGATGAGAGCCTAACAGGGGCTGTTGGTGGAGATGGGCATTGCGAAGAAGGAGGGTAATTTTTACTGGAGGACAAGACACTGCTGCTATGGGCCAGCTATGGCTCCTTTACACCTTGGCTGTTTGAGTTTCAAAGCTGAAGAGTCTTTCAAAATGAAATATTAATTAAAATATAGCAACCTGGATCTGAGTAAGTTTCCAAATAAAGTTTTAAAATGATGATAACAAATCCTAATTATCTATCTCCACAAGTTTTTTGAAATAAAGGAAACAGAGATGGAATAGAGTGGCACATGAAGAAGGGTTTATTTTTCTTCTCTCTCCCTCCTCCTCTTTCAATCAGTGCAAATTCTGCATAGATTTTCTCTGTACTTTTGTGTCCATATAGAAAGAAGGATACATTTTGTGGAAGTGCTGACCACATATATATATGTGTGTGTGTATATGAAAAATGAAAAATCAACCATAGAATAACTTTTCAGGGCTGCTGCAGTCGCTACTATAATTTGATATGCAAGCGGATTTATTCCTAAGATTGCAAACAAAAGTTTTACGCATTATGTTTCTTGCACTGCAATAATCCTTCTACAGAAATTTTGGCGGCCCCTCGCCAAAGCCAGGGGGGGAAGTCGATGGCCGGAGGAGTCCCCGGGACTCTAGCGAGGAAGAAGAGGGTGCTCCGCGGAGGTGAGGGAGGGAGGGAGGCAGGCTGTTGTCTCACCACACATGGTCTTGTGGGAAGTGGGAATCTCAGGTTGAGTTACTCATCGGTATGGAGTCAGGAGTGTGCACAACCAATGATTTTGATGGCAGGGGGTAACGTACACATGTTTTTCAGGGAAGGTGCTGTAGGAGGACTTGCCGGCGGGCAGGAGGAGGTTTGTGCCGAGGGCTGTCATTTCCCAAGCGCGGAATTCTTCTCATCCCAGGAGCGCATCACCGCCGCCTCCGATGCTCTCGCTCCCTACGGTAGGAGCAGGGGGCTGGCGGCGCACGGACCTGGCCGGGCAGTGGGGGGTGGGCGCGGTCCCCGGGGCAGCTCCCGGTGCCCGGAGAGCGGGGCGAGGGGCGCGGGGCGGCGCTGCCCGGGCTGGGCGCTGCCCGCCCGCGCTGATTGACACCGGCCCGGGCGGAGGCGGGTCCGCGGGGACCGCGCTGCTCCCGCCCGCCGCCGCCGCCGGGCAGCGCGTCCCGCGCTCCGCCGCCGCCCCCGCGCTCTCCCGCCGGGATCGGGTGCCGCCCGCGGCATGGCCGGCGCGCTGGGCAGGGGGGCGGCGAGCTGGCGGATGCGGAGCGCGGCGGGCGGCAGGAAGGAGAAGGCGCCGGGCGCCAAGCCCCAGCCCCGGCACGGTAAGGGGGCGGCCGCGGCGGGGCTCGGCGGGACGGGAGCCCCGAGGTCCGCGCGGGGCAGCCTCGAGGCCAACTTGCCCGGGACTTGTATTGCCCGGCCGGGGCAGGGGCATCCTTTTCTCCTTTCCCCTCCAGCGGGTGCGGAGGGAGAGGAGCTCCCTGCTCCCAAATTCCGCCGAGCTGCGCCTTATGTCTTTTATTTGCCGAGGCGAAAGGAGAGGAACGGTGTTCGCGCGCGTTTTGGCATCTTGCTTTGACAGCGGCTTGTTTGATCATTTTTGCAGAAAGCATTTCTCATCTGGCAAACGCCAGTGACCCTGAGAAGAGTCCCCGAAATCTCTTTTGGCTTTCACGATCTTAATGCCCGGAAAGCACTGTTGAAAATATTGCCCTGTGTGCTGCTGTCTCCTCCTCCCTTACTTGTTCGGGGAGGCAGATGCTCTCTTTGAAGGCTAAACAGCACACAGACAGTTCTCCCAAAATCAGATCCTGACTTTGAAGACATAGAGCGGAGTGGTGTTTCACGAACTATTGGAAGCAGTTGTTGAGGTTCATGACCCTTGTGTGCTAAACACTGAATGCAGTTTACCCAGAGCCAAAGCTGTCGTGTACGGTTTCCTTACTGTGCTGCTTGGCTGTCACCGATCTCTGCTTTGAGGAACAAACCTCAGAGGTTGTTGTGGATCTGGTTGCAGTGTCTGGAAATCTCACTAGAATTTGTTCTAGCTGTGTGTTCCCCCTTGGGTTTTAAATCCACTATTCGGGTAAGTGGGTTTGCAGAGGTATCTGACCTAATCCTTCAAGGGTAGAGTAACTGCTTAAGTTGTGTTTGAGTTCTGCGTCAATTTGCAATTGTTTGTTGTTATGTTAGTCCCCAAAGTAACTTTGTGTCCTTTCCTGAGAAGCTAATTTGGCTGAAGGAGTGATTTGTACAAGTCCAGAGGTTGCTGTAGCTCATTCAGTAATCTTGATGACAAAAATGTTGGGATGATGGGGAGCCTGGTACCTCAGGTGTTGGCATTTTGAGAAAATGCTTGCTAAGAAATTAATACACTCAAATGCAGGTCTGATATGAAAGCAAACTCAGTGTTTCTTCCAATTGACTGTCACCTGGATGTTTCTGAGCTGGAGTGCTTCTGCAGCAACATCTCCTTTTCCATTTTACTTCTTTCTGCCCCTTTCACAAGCCAAAAGAGGAAGCAGACTAAAAGTTGGAGCAAAGATTTTGTCAGTGGATATCAAAACCTCTCTAAAATAAATTCTGTAGGGAAAAAAAAGTGTTGTCCATTTAGAGAAGAAAAGTGGTTGTTTAAAAGTAATTGTAAATATTTATCCTATTAATTTGGACTGTAATGCTGGTAGTAGGGACTCACATGTTGATGGGATTCCTTTAAGGTGGGTACCTGTTATATGTAGGTATTACACAGTAGCTAGGCACACAGACCAAAATAAAATTCTGGATGCAGTGAATTCAGTGGGAATTTTGCCACTGACCTAGGAAGAGCCAGGATTGAATCCACAGACTGTGTAGTGTGAGGTGTCGGGCCAAACTGAAAACATTTGGCTGATTCAGCTGTGCAATTGTGGCAAAGTTTATGATCCTGCATATGCTGCTATGATTGATGTATTATCATAATAGCTCTAAATTAAATTAGTTACATTATGGAGTTATAAAATAACTTGGTTCTAATTTACCTTAAGAAAAAAGGTGTGGTATGCTTCAGTCTATCAGGATTGCTTCTTATAAATGTTTTCTAAAGTATCATATCATACTGAATTCACATTTAAGTAGTTACTGCAACAACACAGAACACTGAATTACACTGAAGCCCATGCACTTTGCATCCTTTCAACTGTCATTTAAAAATAAGCACTCTATTGTATTGCCTTTGCAAAGTGAACTAGACTTAGTCACCAGATCATTTACTAACCTTTGACAGCTCCAAATGCAAGGTAAAAATGAAATTAGAGTAATTTGCATGTCCTTCATGCCGATTGTGTGCTATTGGGAAATATTTGGGGTGAAAACCAAAGATGTGACATTACTTTAGTATGCTTACAAAATTTTCAAAGTTACAGAAACACTCTCTTTTCCAAGAATGGGCTTTTAAGTAAATTTCAGCTTCTGTAAGCAGTGTTGATAAATTCATCATGCAGGAACAGATAACTTACTTAAAATGTTTAAGCTAAAGCATTAGAGGGGTTGTAAGTGAGATATAGCTAAAATAAAATTGTGGCATATGAACTGCCAATGATTTTTAACTAGCAAAGAGACTGACACATTTATACCTGCCTGCATTCAGTTATCAAAGTGAGGTGGGAATTGTTCACAACAGAGCTATATGAAATACTTTGAAATTTGGGAAATAATGTTTCTTGGGAAGTAACATTTCTTCCTAATCTCTGTTTTTGCTACAAAAGCATTTAAATGGGCCACCGTCCTGCCTTGGTAAAAGGTGTCATAGCTCTATGGATCTCAACAGCACTGTTATGATTGACACCATCTGAAGACCATGCACAATATTTCTGTGTATGTTTGGATTAAGATATGTTTATTTGGGCATCACTTAAGGATCTAAATTGGCGGGGTGCATATTGAGTTGCAGCTGAGCAAACCTGCCATTTAACTGAGTCAAGTTACAAATATTTTCCAGCTTTGACATTCTTCACACCTTTTACATGAGGACTTACGGAGACTTTTTTATACTTTTCTGATATTTAAAAATACAAATTTGAAAATGTCCTTGTGATCTCATGTGTAAAGTTCTTGTTTTACAGGATTTTTGGTTTCATACCATGTAAAGCAATATAATGCAGAACTAGCATTCCCACCCATTGTGATCTATACAGTAAATGAAGTCTTGTCAAGATTCTAGCAAAAAGTTCAAGATCCTCTTGAGACGATGAATATTAAGAGTCTTGTAAAAAGTCCATTTTAAAATTATTTAATGTTGGGTTATCATTGGCAACTTACCTGTAAAATTTCCAAAGAACTTGAAAACTGACAGCTGCAGCCAGAATTCTATTACAGATTCTCTTTAGGCAGAAGAGATTAAGAAGTAACATAACAAAAAATATGTACATAAAGTAATATTTTAGTGTACTGCTTGAGAAAACTTTGAAATATTTGTATGAGGAAACCTCCTCCCTTGAGAAGTAGCTATGGAAAGATTGTGACTGAAAGCTATGAAACAGAAATAAGTTTTAAATTACTTTGTATCACCAGAAATAACTTCTGGAGAGAAAGCAATGTTTTATATCCCTTTTAAAACTATGTGAAAGTTAGTATAAAAACACCTACCAGGGGAAAACAGCACAAGTAAATAGTGCTGGATGTATGTATAGGAGTGTGTTGTCAACACAGGTGCAGTTTTAGACAGAAAACAATTACTTTCAATTTATTTGATTTTTTTTAAAAAGAGCTCACAAAATGTGCCATATTTAGACTGGCAAGTGCAAGTCCTCTGTGCTTCAGCCAGCACAATGAAATCAATTGGTTTTATGCCAATATGTTGAATTATACCCAGGTAGGCTGGATAAATGATTATGAGCTCTGGCAACACAGACCACTGTTTCACCTGGATCTGCTGACTAATTTTAGTCTTCACCTATCTAGAGTTGTCACAGAATAAGACAAAAACTGTTGTTGCCATATCTGTTTTATGTAATGGAAGGTAGTGTGGGAAGGGTAGAAGTCAATGTATCATTGCTGCAGAGACGTGGTCTCTTCCAGCTGTGTTGAACTGCTGGGAGAATGGAGAGAGAGGGAAACAGAACTCTCTACAAACCTGTTCATAGTTCTCCTCTTGAATGAGCTCAGTTGTATGCACATGTGCAAGCATCCAGGTTGCTCCTGGACTGGACTAATTCCACAGTTAGTAAGGAATTTAGTAAGAAAATTAAATTATGCTTGAGCTTTCCAGTTTCAGATGTTCTCATCTTTTTACATTTCTTCTTGAAATATTCAAGAATGTACTTCAGTATTTTCTGTTGGCTTTTCCTTGTCTTCCTTCTCTGTCTCCTGGGAAATAATGTTGTTGGTCGTGTTGAGGTAGTCATAACCAAATCTTCTGTTTTGCTTGAGGCATAGTTCTCTCACCTCACTTTTTATATGTGCCTTATTGTAGCATTTGTGAAAATAAATGTCTGAAATTCTGAAATGAAGGCAGGCTATATATATATATATATATATATATATATATATGTATATATGTATGTATGTATATGTTTAATATAAAGGAATAGAAGTTTTCTTAAAGCAAGTAAACAACTTTTCTGTGATCAGCTGGAATAATGTCCAGGTAGGTTTTAAATATTGAAACATTTCCTAGCCTATATGTTCAGAATGTGTGAACATTGATGTTATTTCTGTTTACATCCACTGATACTTTGATGCCTCAGCCACTTTTGGGGTCTCATTAGTAAGGCAGTGTGTTTGCTGTGTAATGCAGACCTTGCTCTGAAGGCAAGGCTTTCCAAACAAATGGATGAGTAAGGAAGGGTTTTGGCCTGGAGAAAATGAGGGGTTGGTTTACCAAACATATTTTAACTTGATTAACCTTTCTCTTTTTCCTTTGATGTAAATGCCAGCTAGCTGTTACCTCTTCTGTGGTTGTTTCTGGTTTTTTGTTTGTAAAAACTTGTTTATTTCTTTTGTTTTGTTTTTCAAATTATTCCCTGTAAGAAAGGTGATATCCTAGTGGATGCCTAGTTCATGGAAGAGGATATTTATGATACTGATAAAGCCTAGCATTATAACTTCCTCAATTAGAGATAAGGAATCATAGCTAAAAATCCACAGATTATTCTAAATTTTAATTTATGGTAGAATGAAAAACCCACCATCTAGATCTTAGAAGCAGACTCCAAATACAGTTTTCTGATATTTATTTAAATCTAATTTTGGCACAGAAATGTAGTTAAGAAACCAAAGACTTCCCTTCCATTTCATAACCAGATACATTTTTCTGACTTTTATTTTGTTATGGAATATTTGGCTAGTTTTAGTCAGACAGAGTCTCAAGTCACCTTGCTGGGAAGTACAAGGTGTGATCTGAAAGGAAAAAAGAAAGAATCACTTTCCTGATCATTTGGCTTTTGCTGTTGAAAATTCTGAAGCTAGGTGAAATGATTACTCTGACAGAACTATAGAAAAGATCTCATTTCAGTACATTCTAAAATATTTTATATTTTGAGTAACCCTGGCTCCAGGGCATTTTATACTTGCTTCTGGAAGTTTCCAGTCCTATATTCAGTTTAACATCTCTGCTTTTGTCTTTCCATTTAGGCTTGCCATGTTAAAACAATGAATCATCTTGTCCATTAACTACAGTTGGAATGTCTGTTTATGCACTGAATTTGTTTTGTCATGTTGCCTTAATAATTGATTGGAACTGTGGCAACTCCTGACTGCTTTCCCATATGAATTTGGGCTATTCCCAGTGCTGTTCTGAGCAGTAGAAGCATAAGCCATCCCCAGAACTGGAATGTCTTTACCCTCTAAGGATTTAACTTCCTTCCGAAACTGTTTTCATTTTCTGCCCTCATGCATATGACTTTGTGTAGTGGATGTAATATTTCCTATAACAGTTGAACAAGGAATATTGTTATTGTAGGTTCACTTTGACACATTCTGTTTTGTTGATGGATTTTAAATTAGTGCTGATTAATATGTTGAAGCATTAAATAGCAAGTTAAATAGAACTATAATGGCATTCTTTGAATAATTTAGAGAAGTGGCATGGTGCAAAGGAAGGGGCTACAGGGCAGGGAGGCTGAGCCAGCAAATGCCAATTTGTACCTCTTGCCTTGTGAGTGAGCTTGAAGATAGCACTTTGGTTGCTGTTTAGGCAGTGTTTTGAAAATAAATGCACTTTTATTAAAAAGGCATTACACTAGCAATCCTTGAGTTTTTAAATAGCATTTGCTTTAACTATGTAGTAGTATAATTGCGATTATTTTCTTTATTTCCATGAAAAAAAAATCTTTGTTGCTTTTGGAAGGTAAATACTGAAGGATCTTCTTAATAAAGAAGCCCAAAATACTTTTTAAAATGTGTACTTTTTAAGATGGCTTTGTGGTCTTGTCTTCTGCACTGTGATGCCTAAGAATATTTTTTGTGTCTTCTCTATGACCGATTTCCATTGAGTTGTGGATGCCACATTCCTGTAGAAAGCATCAAAAAGTAGAAACGGGGAGGAAGAACTAGTGGGTAGAACCTTCTCCTGAAGGCAGATTAAAGTAGAACTGTTAGTTTGTGATAATGAACCCAAGAGCCTGTGGAAAAAAGTGTTGTTATTGTCAATGACTGCATTGTGCTTTGCTGTTCAAACCATTCCAGTATTTTGTTCAATACTTATTGCTCTGAAGCTCTGAAACTACAGAGCTGTCTAAACTGCTGGCATTTGTAGTGAGGGGGAGGAATGGGAGGTTGAGAAGAGATACTCCTTCTCCAGAAGTTGGATTGAGTAAATTCATGTAGTGTAACCAGATGTCCTCATCAGTTTCATCTCTTTGGCTGATTGTCACTGTGGTTTCATGTGGGAGGTCATGGTTGCTGCTAGACAAGAAGTGGGTGGGAGTAAAATTTTTTAGGGGGTAAGTGAGAGGAGGTTCTGTAATGAGAAGCTGTACACAGAGAGATCAAGGGACCCCTGCATTACATTTGTATCAGCAGGACTGCAAAACAGATGAGATGCTGTGTTCTGGAATGGGCAGATTGTTTCAAGACTTCTGCATAATTTTTAAATATAAGACATCTTCATAATCAAATCCGGACATCACAAATGTGTTCCTTGCAATGTTCAAACCTGAATGAGAGAGAATGGGAACACAATATTCAATTTTTATTTAACTTAGAGGTGTGAATTTCTGGCTTTCTAGCTACTTGGATTCCAAGATATATTCAAGCCTGTAAATCCATTTAAAATCTGGAAGAAAGTGGTTTTTTTAGATCACTATATGTGTTTTAGGGAAACACGGTCTTTACCAGTCCTGATGATGTTGGAATTCTCTATGGCAGGACTGCTCCCAGTCCAGCTATTGATTTCAGTTAACACTGAACTTGCCTGAGGGATGGTCAGTTGTTTGTGTTAATGGTACTGCTGGGTGCAGCCTAAATTGCTTCGAGCATTTGGCCTACAAAGGCAAGTTCTAATGAAGCAAAAGAGAATTTACCACTGTTTTTATTCATTGTGCAATTGGGGAGGATTTCTTGTTATTTTTCACTGAGAAGTGGTAATAATCTGCTTAGAACAGAAGCATATATTGTTGGGGCTTTTGTTTGCGTGGGTAGTCTTTGTTTTCTTAATGTCCAGGCTGAAAAGCTAGTCCCAGCTCAATTACTTTAATTTTTGGGAGAGGACTGTATCACAAGTGTAAAGGTGGCAGAAGGATCACCTTACAGAAACTGCAGTGGCTGGAGTGGGATTCCGATCTTGGAAGGGTTTGATCTTGTGGGCTGTAGCTGCTTGCTCTATGCACCAGATCAGGGAGCTGATTTTTCAGGCTTCCTGAATTCTTCAGTTTTGGCACAGGGAGAGGCACACAAATGATCTCACAGAAGAGATGATTAAGTGACACCTGAGAGCTTTTCAGAGTTCTTAGCAGCATTGAGCAGTTGTTTCATTGCAGGGAGGGTTAAGCTGAAGCAGCATCCTTGACTAGCTTTTTTTCCCTCTTATTCCTGCACCAACATTATGCCAGTTTGATGGCAGATGGACATTTTTAGCCCAAGGCTTTTGTATTCTGCAAACTCAAACTCTGTTTTATGATTTTCTTAGCATAAAAAGAGGAAAGTGGCAAAATTATTTATTGATGTATTTTGACAATTGTATATGGCTCTTTGATGGTGCTGGTTTGTTTGTTTGTTTTGGGTTGTTTTTTTTTTAAATCTAGTTAAAATATTTAGATCCAATAAGTTCTGATTGTATTCAGCATATCTAGTGGAAACCTGAGGAATACATAGAGTGATTCAGGTTGGAAGGATCCTAAGGAACATCTCTAGTCCAGTCTCCTGCTCTATGTCAGCTGTGAGATAAGATCAGGTTGCTCAAGGCTTTCTTCAATCCAGTCTTGAAAACATCCAAGGAAGGAGTGCACAAAGTCTGGCAACTGGTTACCTTTTCACATCAAAAACCCAAAGAGCGCCTGATAATTTTGGAAAAGTGGGAGCTCTAGATAACTGGCATCTTCCTAGAAATAAGTCCAAGAGTAAGTGGTGCTAAAGTGATTCCACTGATGATCTGAAGTACCACTTACAAAATATAATGAAAGCTATCTTATTTTAGGATGTTCCAGAAAAGATACTATGGAAAACTAATAATTTGCTAAATCCATAATGTTCTGAATAAAAATAAGTCGAACTATTCCTAGGCTTGCAGCCCATTATCTGAGTTCACCTAGAAACTTAGCTAACTTTTTGAGAAGTACAGAGGAGTATGCCAGCTGTCTGGCCCTTCAACTCTGCATGAACCAGAAGTGCAGGTAAGAGTTTGTGATGAGAAGGGTCTTGGCAACCTGAGTACCTGACATGTTCCAGTGTCATTACAGCGCAGAAGTCTCAGGTCATTATGGAAAGAGCCTGAAAGCCAAAGCTTTACTTTTTTTTGTTTTGTTTTGTTTTGGTTTTGGTTTTTTTGGGTGTATGGGGTGTGTGTCTTTTTGTTATGTCCTGTTTGGGTTTGTTTGTTTTGGGTTTTTTGATCCTCCACAAGGTCCCAGCTTTGGGACAGTAATGAGTAATTATGTCCTGGTATCTTCTTGCATACAAGCATACAAGTAAATTTCACAATTTTCTGTCAATATTCTTATGTAAGAAATCTCCATGTAACATAGCCTGGATGCAGTAGTACAACCTTGCTGGTAATATATTTTCCTGATATAAAAGAGTACTGTTTTTCTTTAAAAAGCACATTATGACTTTTGGTATTAACTGCTATTGTCCCACATATCCTAATTAATTCAGCTATTTGGTATAATTAATTTGTTAATGCTTCTCCAGTCATGTAATAAGATACATTGGCCCACCAGCAGTCTCAAGGCACTCATGTTAAAAGATTGTTTAGAGACTCACTTTCATTGCTTAATAATATTTTAATAAGACCTTTCATTGAGCTCTGTGGCCATTAAAGTCTTATTTTTGAATTTTTCTCTTCCTTCTCTTGTCCTCAAGTGTTTGTTTTTTTAAAATCTGACATCAGATTTTATCTTTGTTCCACTGCTCTTTGCAGGTTTTGTTTTTAACAAGTAGAGGGGTAAGAACTTCTATCAGTACAGATATGATTCAGAAATCTTTGATCAGTGGTTTTCCTTGAAGCCTACAGTCCTGGTAATACTTCAGGTTTCAAAGCTAGGGGCAAAAGATGATTGAGAAACTAGTTTGGTAAATAGAAGTCATTTATGATTTTCCTAATATAGGGAAAAAATAAGAACTCTATCTGCTACCAAAATTGTGAAAATTTGGCAGTGATGCAAATCCCAAGATGGATTTCTCCTATTTCTGATATTTTATGTGTTTCTTGAGAATTCAACAGTTGTTTTTTAAAACGTGTCTATGTTTGAGAAAGGGTGTCTGAAGCCAATTCATGCAGCAGAATGAATTGCTATGTACTAATAGCTTTTTCAGGAATGTGTGTTCTCTGGTCATAACTTACAGGACCTGAACCTGGCACAGAAGAACGTGCAGAGCAAAGGGTGCCATGAGGAGCTCTCACTGCCAGAGCAGCGCTGCGCTCTGCGTGTCTGTGTTTGCCACACTTTGCTGTTTGGGTGTTTTTGCCACAGAAGACATGCAGCAATCACAGCAGGCACTACTGAGCAGCGTGGCTGGGAGCTCTGCTGCCATCTGTGTTAGCTCTGCCTGCTCCTGTTGTGTGCTTGCTTCCATCTGTGTAGTTCAGCACTTAGTCTCTGCAGCCATTGGAGTAATAGATCTGAAAACAGTTGTGATAATTGAAGGATGGCAAACAGTCATTTAAGAAGTTAATTACTTTGTTTTCAATATATGTTCTGTATTTATTTTTTTTCTTTTCTTTAATATCTCCTACTCCTTCAGAAACATTTCTTGAGATACTACTGCTCAGTCTAAACTTGAACTCATCACTTTTGGCTTTGTACATCGTAATAGCCTCCACAGCAACCACTGTGATGCCATAAACAGAGGATTTGACTTCAGGTGAAGAATGTAGGCAGTAAAAGCAGAATAACCCATAAAGGAAAATGTGGGAGGATGGGGAAGACAGGGAAAGTGATTATTTTGGCTTTCTGTGTAGCGATACACCACCCACCCTCCTGGAACTTTTTTTTTTATATCTTTACTGATAGCTGAAAGAAAATAGATTCTTTTATGATGTCAGATTTGAACCTCCATTTTAGACAGTATAATTGAAAATATATACAAGTAATGGAGTTTTATTCTTCATGAGGTTTCTTTTTCTCTCTTTCCATTCATTTTTAAAAAATCACTTTAGTAAATCCACCGTGGGAGGATAGTTTTGCTGCTGTACTTTTCCCAGGATGCAGCAAAAGAAATTGCATTTGCAGTTCACAGAGAATGAAATTAGACTTGCTCTGTCCTGATGATCCACTACTCCTACACCCAGCACATTTCTGGGAGAGACTTTTGCTTGCTATAAGAGACATTGCCCTGACTGTACTTGCACCTGCTCTTGTGCATGAAGGAACAGGCATGGATTTGGGCCCACGTAGCCCCCAAATTAGAATTAGGCACTGCATGGAGTGCCTCTGTGTGGGTCTGCCTCCTTCCTCTCTGAGGCGTTGTTCGTGGAAGGAGAGAGTTCAAACACATCACTTTGTTTTCTTATAGGGGTTGAGACAACTTTCTGTTCTGTAATAGATTTATACCTCCTCAGAAATACCATGGTCTCAGAGAGCATCAGGCAGCTGAAGGATGTCCATTTTCACCTTACATCATCTCATGTTCAACCCATAGTTGGGTGCTTGACTGTGAAATCAGTAGAAAGTAATTGGGAAATTCAAATGTCATTATGGCATCTGGAAGAGTGGACGGGGATTTTTTTTTTTTTTTTTAGTTGGACACACTCCTTTTTCTTGTTGAATAATAAAATCTTTCCCTTTAACCCTTCAGCCATCCATCCATTAGAGATTATGTACATAAACCTTTATTTCTTGTCTTTTGTGTCTAGTAATTTCTTCTTTTTTGTTTTGAGCTGTGGCTTCTCAAAAGAGCTTCAGGTAGACAAACACTCAAATGACCTTAGTGCTCATGTAGCAACTTAAGTACCTGTGTGCCAGCCCGCACAGCAATAAGTGCTTCCTTTACTTACAGAACAGAAATTGAATGCATATAGGAGGAAAACATTCTCAAATAAGAGCAGAGAAAGCCCAAGGATCAGCAAGGATTTCCATTTAATATAATGCTGATCCTGTGCTCCACAAAGCTGGTTAATGTGAGGAGTCTTACCCTAGATCAATCTATCTATATCTGTCTATATCTATATATCTATTTGTTCAACAATTCCAGCAGTTTTCATTTACATTTCAAAGGCAGAGAGAGACTGAGAGTACTCATATCTGTAATTCCAGTATTCCAGTAGTCCCTCCATCTGGATGGCTGTTCCTGTGAAACTGACACAGTCTGGACAATTTTCATTGATTTCATGTTTTCCATCTTCTCAGATGAGCCTTTAATCCCTTGCTTGCTGATCCCTGGTTTATAATCAGATTTGACAGTGATAGGATGGCAGTAAATATCTTGATATAAAGGTCTATAACAAAGTAGAGAAACTACAGTTCTCCTTAGTCCTTGGTGAGGTAAAATTTTATTTGTGAAGTGTGAATAACTTTGAAGCATAAAGCTGCCTAGTTTTGGGCCATTTTAGGTGGATTTATTAACAAGTGAGATGTTTATTATTTTTTTGCCCTCTTAAAAAGACAAATAAAAGGCTTATTTGTGACCTACTTCCTAATATTTCTGGAAATAAATTTGATATAAACTTGACTAATTATTCTGTTTCCCTAGAGGCTGATAGGATACTTTTCCAAATAAGATCGAAGATATTAGTTATTTGATGTGTGGATAATAATTTTCATTCCTAAATAAAGCCATTCTGGAATAACTTTAATGCCAATAAATAATAATAAATTTAATGTGAATAAAAACCTTATTGTTAACTGAATAAAATATATTTAATAGTTGCATTTAGCAAAAGCCTCCCCATGGTCTGGGTTTTTTTTTTTTTCATTGTTTTGTATACAGGTGTTAGCTGGATAATTTCTGCATCTATTTTGCTTCCGATCAAAGTGGAAAAATCCTTTCTCTTTGCCTTTTAAGCAATCCTCTGCACAATCTTACAGGTCAAATTAATAGTAGAATATTCAAAATAGAAGGTTGGAGATATACACAAAATGATGAGCATACCCAGCTTAAGTGCAAGCTGTGCCTATGGAATAAAGCAATTTTGTTCAAACAATAAGCTGTAATCAGTCACGTTTCATTTTAAAAAAATTTTTTTCTTGAATAATTTTTCCTGGTTTTGGCTCTCCTTTACTTTTTATATTATTATTTATAATTTTGGCACTATCCCATTGTAGCCTGTCTTCCCGTACTTAATCTTGGGAGGAAAAAGACTCTAAATACACTGCCATATTTTATTTCTTTCTCTCACTCTTCTTTTCATGATAAACTAATTTCCATGTCTATAGTGTTCGAAAAATTCTTCCCCCTTTATTCAGCTCCCATAACCTCAGTTAAATCTGAGCTTCAGTCTCAGAGACAGGAATTTAAATGTGGTTTCTTCCTCTCCTGCTTAAGCCCTTCCCTTTCCTTTTTAGGATTTGGTGTTCTTGCCACCTGTGTATTCAAATGTCCATCTGGCACACTACAGAGTTTTCTAATTCTTTTATATATATATATATGTTAATTTTCTTTTCTTAAAGAAATTTGTGGTGGTTTTCCTGTACGTGAAATTATTCAGTTTTTTTCTTCACAATTGTAATGAGAGTCCAAATTGTCAGCCCAATGAGCTCCAAATTCCACACTTGCTTATATAATAGTACTGTAATTTTCATTTATGCTTTCTCTGCTTTCTCTTGGTTTTATGCCAATAACTTCAGCAAGATCAAACATCGTAAACTTTCTGGGTATAACTTTAGAGATAGAACAGAAGATTCTGGGGAAAACACACTGCTGCTTCAAACCCAAACTCCAGTCACCTGATGCACAGAGAAGTGCTGGTGATGATTGTCCTCTTTGGAAGCTGCTGTTTTCCTTGATGTTGCTGTGGGAAGAGGTCTTTGTTGTTTTTCCAGAGTTAGAGAACTCTGGAAATTGCTGACAAAAAGGGAGAATCTGATTTAGGACATTCCCACAGATTTTGTGGGTGTCGGGAAGGACTGCATTAGTGCTCATCACTGGCAAATGGTAAGAACCTTTTTTTATTGGGTCATTGTTTCTGACAGCTTCATCCAGCTGCCTTTTCAGTTCTCTCTGGACATGCTGTTACAGAATTTTGAGAAACAGATTGAAAAGTTGCATGCAGCAAATGAGCAGTACAAGTTCCTTATTAATGCTACTTTTCCCTTTGGCAAGCTTTTCAACTTCAGAGAGTATATTTTTTCCCCTGCACTTGGAATTAATTTTGTATGCCTTGACAGCCAAATTATTTGCTGTAGGAGTAAACCACCACATCTGTCCCTCACTGAAGCTGAACACTTTGACTGAGCTGGTCCAACCCACGATAGCATCAAATGGTCCATGGGCCAGAAGAGAATCTTCTGGTAATAGGGAATTGCAATTTGCATGGGCAAATACAAAGCTGAGGTGGAGTTCAACAAATGGGGACAAGTTGCAAATAATTCAGCATTCAGGAAAAAGTGATAACAATCATTGTTCATGCCAGCATGTGGCTGACTTTTAATTAGCTTGGAATTATGCTTTGCTGGTTTAGGTAAAAGACAGTAAAGATTTTGTCAGCTGAAAATTAATTGCTCGAGTTTTTTTGCAGAGATTATTACTAAAACCAACACAATTCCTACTAAAAACTGGAATTCTGTATCATATATATTTTATATATGTTAGATCTATATATAAATTAAACATTGATGCATAAGAATAGAGTGCCTGTTGTAGAAAAGAATATGCACAACTCCATATGAGAGAGGATGCAGCATTGCCTGACTCGACCAGTTATAAGTGGTTTTCTGGCAGTGAGTGAAGAGCTGAATTTAATGATTTAAACATACAGAGACCTATGGGCAATGTCTGCACAGTGGTTATTTGCATTTGAGAAATGGGAACAGGTATCCAAGGAATTTACTGAGGTAAGTTAATAGGTTTTTGAGTGTGCAGAAAGATATATGTACTCTGGGGAAAGGTAGCATGTGACCAAATCTGAATGCACAGGGCTTGAACGTTCTTGGTACTTTGCAAAATTGCTTATCAATAGCTTATTGAGCAAACAATTTACTTTAGCAAGTGTGGAATATTGTTAAGTGATGAAATAAGAAATGTGATAGCAGTGATAAGGAGGGTGTTAGCAAAGACTGTGATTAACAAAACAGTAGAATTAGGACAGCAAAACCTCACACACAAGGTTTCATTTCCAGATAAAGATCATCCTACAACTGAGCCTGCACAAGGTGAGTGCAGTATGCTTAAAAATGAGATGTGGAAAAGAAGAAATATTGAAATGGATCAAAAAAGTGAAGAGGACTATAATGTACAGTGGTCAGCAATAATCATTAATCCAGTTCATTCCAGTTGAAAAAAGTATTTGATAAATGTCCTAATCACAGAATGAAACAGCAGAGAGAGAGACCATTTTAGTTTTCCCTTAATCAAAGCCAGGAAGAAAATGAGAATCCTGAGCTAAATGGCTTCGGGTATCTCTGCTCTACCTGTGGAAACTGACAGGTCTCCAAGCAGGAATATGATGATTTGGGAAAAAGCTAATTCATACAGTGAAATTGTTGCATGTTTGTACATTTATCAAGTTTGTAAAACATGGAGGAAACCAGTGAGGGCAGCTTTTCCACATAAAGTTGGAATCATTAGATACCTATCAGGATAACTAAATTAGCAACTTGTTTTAGTTTATCTGTAAAAGGACAGAAAACTGTAGAAGACCTTCATCTTTCAATAGACCAATTAACACAGAACAAGTAGTGAACAAAGAGTGACTGTCAATACTCATAAAAAAGATATGTATCTACTGAGCAGTCCAGGCTGAAAGGGAAGTGTGTTGGGGTGGGGTGTTTTCTTTTGTTTTGTTTTCTTTTTTTCTTTTTATTTTTTTCTCTTCTAAGTCCAGAAATGATTGTTGCACAGAGATGGTTGGGCTGCACCTAGAACTTTGTGTATCTGCCAGAAGATATCACTAAATGAGAATGTCTTTGGAATTATCCTGGCATTTGAGATGTTTCAGAGGAAATTGAACCAGGCACTAGGGGAGCTCTTAGATGTTGATATTAGATGTTGATATGTTGCTGGTAATGTTGTTGCAAGGAAAGGAAAAGTCTGAGAAGAGGCAGTAGAATACTGTGAGGTTGGGTTGTAGCAACTCTTTGGGGCATGCCAGGCAGTGCTTGTGACTAAATCAAAGGATGAAAGGGAAGGGTAGCACTTGTGGGGAACCAAAGCAAAATCAGAGTGCTTTAGGTCAAATCCTGAGTGCCAGTGGTTCCAAAACTTTGTGGAAACAGCAATGTTAGCTACACTGTGGTACTTCTGGAAATTGCCCAAAACAGGCGCTGGTGTAAAGAGTGTACACAGTGGGATTTGCCAGCAGTCTTTAGAGACACAGGCAGCTGCAGCAGAGTAAAACTGGGAACACATCTACCTGAAGACCAGTGGTGAAGGTTAAAATGGCAGATCCCTGGCTGACAGTGTGTGACTGCTCACATTACTTGAGAGCCAGACAGAAGTACAGCATAGGGACCGGCAGTGGGATCCTTTATTGCCTTTTGCAATCCATGGCACTACCATACAGCAGGCAACACGTGGAAGTGATTCATTCCAATCTTTTATGTGTATCTCTTATTTGTGCTTTTCCTGTCACAATTTCCTTCTCCAGGTCATCCCAGGCTTGTTAAGTACTTTCAGTACCCCCCTGCGTTTTCTTGTCCCACTCCCTGTCTTCTAAGCCATTCAAATCCAGTAATCTTTTCCAGATGCATGGGCAAAATATATGTCTTCCCAGTCTAATTTTCCCAAAAACTCTTTATCCATGTCCCCAAAAAATTCCACTGGGGACAGATACTGAACAAAAAAAAAAAAGTCCAAAAAAACCCACCAAAAATCAACCAATCAACCAAAAAGCCCCAGTCAAAGTTTGGCAAGGTTCTAAGATGGTAATGAGTTTTCCTGATTGCAGTGATGGCAGCATTGATGTTCAGTTCTACCAGGACTATTACAGTGCTTTGTAATTACATATCTTCACATAGATTATGACTAAAAAATTGCTAGAAGTTTGAAGGACCAAATTATGCCTAGCACTCACACCTCAGATTAATAGGAGACATTTGAAAAGGCACTGAATAAGATCTAGAGAAAGCAGAAATACATTTCTGTCTGACACTTGCCACACTTAAGTATGGCAGTCAAGCATAATATGTCTAAGAGAAAAAATGCATTATTTTTTCTCTTAAATGTATTGTTTGTTTGATAGTGTTTGTGGGTTTTGTGTATATCTTGTGCAATAATAATTTTTTAAAAAATTTAACTTCTACGTTGTGTGATTTCAAAAAGGATGGAAGTACAACAGGTGAACATGCATTGAATTTCCTTTTTGACCCTGTGTATATTTTCTCACAGGGAAATTCTGCATGAGCTTCAATATACCCTATTTTTAGTCTCTTTTGGATCTCTGTCTTTAATTGAATTAAATAAATGCATGTATTTATTACACTTGCCTTTTTATTTCAAAACAGTCCAGCCAGGGAGTAGAACAACTGCCTTCTAGAAAGTTCTTACTTTGAGTAGAAAGTTTGTATTCAAAATAACTCTGCCACTTCAGGAAGTTTTTGCTCTGAAACCACTGGACCCAGTTTGCTGGCAGGATTTGTGACCCTGTGGAAGGGAGCCACACTGAAGCAGTTTGTGAAGAACTGCAGCCTGTGGGAAGGACTGGTGTTGGAGAAGTTCATGAAGGTCTCTGTAAGATGGACCCCACTCTGGAGCAGGGGAAGAGTGCAAGGAGTCCTTCCTTGTGGAGGAAAGATTGGCAGAGATGGTGTGTGATGAATTGAGCACAGCTCCCATTTCATATCCTCCTGTGGTAGAGAAAATGGGGAGTGAAATTGAGTCTGGGAAGAAGGCTGGGCTGGGTGGAAGGTATTTTAAAATTTGGTTTTATTTCTCATTTTCCTACTCTGATCTGATTGGTAATAAATTAGTTAATTTCCCTGAGCTGAATCTGTTTTGATTATGACAGTAATTGGTGAATAATCTTTCCCTGTCCTTGTCTCAATTCATGAGCCTTCTGATGTATTTTTTTCTCCCCTGTCCAGCTGAGGAGGGAGTGAAGAGCAGCTTTGGTGGGGATCTGGCATCAAGCCAGGGTCAGCCCAGCACAGCTGGGATAATTTACAAAAATTTGAGACAGGTGGGAACACAGTTGAAAAGGGGCATCAGTGTGAGCTTGGCCAGCACTGTGACCACCCTGGCATTAGAAATCTCTCACAAAGGCTGACTGGAAAAGAGCTGAAAGTGGAGATGAAGAAGCTCTCTTAGGAAGTAAGGTTTTCCTGTTTTTCTGCTGGTCTAGCAAGATGAAGTGGTTCATACCATGGTCAGAAATGTGCCAGAGAGGGAATGGGAATGTATGGTTGGGACAAAAATCAAGGCTTGGCAGCCACATTGGAGTGACTCAGGCTGCAAATAGGGCAACAGCATTAGGCAATGTTTATGCCATATTTTCCTTTTCCCATTGCCATATCACCTTCTTTTACTCCCTTGTAATTTAAGCCTTTTGGAGGCATGCCTCAGAGCAATGTGGTGATTGTGTGTGGATATTATATCCTCTATTACCCACTCTTTCAATCCAAAACATGCCAGGTATTGCACCAGGGCTCTGTATGAAAATGCTTTATGATCACCCAAGTGCTGAAAAGGTGGCATAGGAATGTCATCTGATACAAAAGGGAGGAAAAACACATGGACCATTTCTGGATGCTGGCATGGAGGCTTGAACTGAGAAAATAGAGTGTCTTGAAAACGTTCAGGGTAGCATGGCCATTATGGAAGGAAGTCTTAACTGCTGAGAATCTGAAACATCTCTAAGGAGTGAGAAAGGGTAAAGAAGATGTGGTTTTGATCTCTAGAGTAAGTACCAGGAGAAGGTCAAGAGAGTGCATTAGCTGAGGGAAATATCTTGAAAAAGGCAGGGTCATGCAGGAAGGGCATTTGGGAAAACACAGAAATAACTTTTCAGGAGACTATAATGATGATGAACATTCCAAGAAGACTAAGCACTGTGGAATGTGCTGAGGACAGGAGGACAATTAGAGATCACTGAACTATCACAGTTATTCTGCAGCATTTTAGTGTCTAGAAGAAACTTGACCTTTATGATTTATAACCTATTAAACTAACATACAGCCAGTCAGAGCTTCAAGCATGTTCTGCTACAGATCTATTGCAATTTTATGTTTTACTGTTTACATTCAATTAAGCAACATTTCTATTTTGAAAAACATGCTAAGACCATTTCTCTGCAATGCAGCTTCCTCCTAATGATACCAGTTCCTGATAACTTGTTTATGTAAAGGCAGAGCATTAATTTTCTTACTTACAGCAAGGAATACTTTTTCCTGCCTTCATACTCTAGATTCCAGCTGGGAGCATATGATGCAGCTCTGACCCAGATTCACCTGCCATCTGGACTACCTTTTAGAAACACCCTTTTTCATTGTTTGTAGCATCAATAAAACCGCTTTAGCTTTGCCCCCCAGTCCATTAAAGAGGTTCTCAGATATAACTGCACAGATTAAAGCAGAACACAGCTGATGTGTATGACAGAAACAGCTGCTGCTTACAACTATTCAGCCTTGCCACCTCCAGTTCCCATTCAGTCTCACAAGTAACAAGTTCTCTTCGTTAGGAGGAAGTGGAGCTGTATTTGCAAAGATCCTGGTCTAAGTGACTTCACTGCTCTCATGCTCCAGGCTCATACAGGCTATTTAGCCAGGCTGTGAATGCTCTGGGGAAGACCAAGACCTCATTTCTGGTTTTGGCCTTAGACGTTCAGGGAGCAGGCTAATGAAAGGTGTCAGTGTTCAAGCAAATCTGGAAATCTCACATAATTTGATGTATCAGAGCAAAACTAGTTAGCTGCATTTCAGTATCACATCTGAATGCAATGACTGTTCAGCAGAAGGTAAAGAAACACCTCTCCTGTTGATGGAGTATTTTGAATTAAGGAGTTTCCTACAGGAATGTTTTTTGGCTTGTGCATTTCTGTGTTGCCACAGATAATCAAAGATCTAGAATGTTAATTTTGACAACAGACACTTTCTAGCTTATCAAGCCTCAAACTGTTGATGACTGCTAAAGCTGATCTATGAAAATTTGGAAAATACACCTTATTACACCTATGGAGATTCTTATCTCCATAGGGTTCCTTGTTTTTATAACCATTTCCTAGTTCATGAAACACAATGAACAGAAACTAATTGACTGCTTAATGATGGTCAGCAGTATGATGTGCATATGGTAGTATGCTGATTTTAAAGAAATTTGTAAGAAAAGGAAAAGCCTTTTACAGATATCTGATATTTAACCTGTGTCACTGAACGTCAGCACAGATCACTTATACTAATTTTGCAGGATCTTTTTGATTGTCTCTCAGATATGTATGCATTTATGTGACTTTTTAAGTGAAATTATCCTTCTAAAATTTAAATGAACATGTGGCAACTGTCTGGTTTTTAGAAAAAATAGCGTATAGGTTTACTGTCCTGAGTTATCAGAAAGCTAACACCTTTGGGTAAAAACTAGGTAACATTTTGAATTCAAGATCAAGTGTTTTCCTTACAGTGTCTGTAATTCAAGAATTGCTTGCTTTAATTTCTTTTTTCTTTTCCCCCAGTCCTTCAAAATAATAAATTTAACAACTATAATAATCTCCATGTGGAAAAACTTGAAAAAATAAAAAGCTAAATGCACTGCACTATTTTAGATTGTTTGACCTAATTTAGAGAACTAAGGACTTCAGCTTTTTGGATTACATTCAATAAGAATTTGACATCTACCAAGCACTGTGCCAATTGTTATCTGTAAATATGAAACACCTATGAGCTAGAGTGAGGTCATTGAAGAGAAACCAAAGAATTATAGGTCCAATTCACTGTCAATTAAAACATCATTTGAATTTTAAAGTAAATCTCCTGACATTAGCAATTGCCAAGGCTTTTCAGAGTCATGAGGCAGAAATCACTATTGTATGCTTTCGTGTTGTAAATGATGAGATTCACACATTTGTGTCACAGTCTAGCTGAGAGAAAAAGCTGAGACCATCTGAAATGAAATCATGTTGTGATTTGTGCCAGATGGGTGCCTGAAGTAATTACAATGTCAGTGCTTCCTAAGTAGGGTAACGATATGGACCTAATTCTGGTCAGTCTGGAGAAATCTGTTTTGATGAACTTTCAACTCTATTTAGCTCAGACATATGTTGAAAGATAACCTAATGGGATGTTACTGCAATCTGCTGCTTCTTACCCAGGGTTTTGAATACACTGCTGCCATAATTGTGCCAGTGATGGTTTGTACAAGTATTGAGACAAATAGGCTGAGGCCTATTATTTTTGTACTTGGTGTGAAATCTAGAGAAATTATCTGTCACTTGGGTATTGTGGTTTGTTATAAGCAAAATAGTCATGACTTGAGAGCCTTTGTTGAATTTAATTTTTTATCAGTTAGGAAAAACCTCTGATCATGCATTTGGGTATTGAAGGGGTAGCAAAAAGAAAGAATATAAACAGTTAAAAGCCTCAAGTTCTTTCCTTTCCCTTCCCGGGATGAGCTTAACCCAAACACCTATTCTAACCCCTCCACAGACTTGGCTTCCCTTATTTTCACTTCAGATTAGGTTCAATGTTCCCCACTGCCTTTGGGGAGGTGCAGTGCAGGAGGGGAGGTCATGTGCCATAATTGCATATTTTTGCTCCTCTTCATTTTACTGTTTTTCCCACTGTTCTCTTCATGTCCTGCTCTAGAGAAGGACCCACAGGTCAAAGTTTCTTTGGGGGTGCAGCTGCCCTCCATGGGTTCCCCACAGCTGCAGTCCCTTGGGGGTGTTGCTGCCTCAGCATGGGTCAGCCATGGCTGCGGTTCCTCCTGCCCAGAGCCTGTTCCCAGTGACATTTCCAGTGCTCTGTGTCCTGCCTCTTGTGGCTGGCACAGGCACTCTTAAACCTCTTTTAAACCTGCCCAAGGTTTTTGGGGTGATGGGCTGTTTATGCTGGTTTCAGAGACACCTGGAACCATCTCAGGGCACCTCTGCAACCCTCTTCTACCAAATCCCTGCTATTGATGCCCAGTATGCAGCTGTAGTGCAGATTTTCCCAATCTCATTTTAAAGTTTTAATCTGCAAAAGACAGTGCACAGAAGATGTGAACCTGCAACACTGCATTTTGTAAGGGCTTGGAGGAAATGGTTAACTTCAAAGAAGGGCTGTTTGATGAATAGCAGATAAATAAAGAGGACTTGGTAAAGAATCATTTCTTAAATCCCAGTTGTGTGTCATAGTCCTTGTGTTTTATTGACATCAGTGTCATCTTTCACCCTTTAATAATGAAACAGCTGTATTTCCTCATGGACTCCTTTAGGATGACTTCTGACAGGTAAGCAGACTGCTCATTTATCTTAAACCTCAGTATGCTTCATGCTCTTCTTCTTCTTTTGCTGCATTTTAATATATTATTTGCTGAAACAGCTTTAGCTCACTGGAATGAAATAATTTTTCAGTGAAGCTGAGGTAGCAAAAAGCCTGAGCACCTGGGATTGGGCACTTTCTTGTGTGTGCTCTCACACCCCTGGCACCTGATGGTCTCTGTAGCCTGGGGTTTCAGCAAGGGTATGTGTCCAGTTTGTTAACCCAGTATACACAGCTCATTCTTTGTTTCCCTCCTAAATCTCTACAGAAGTGCCACAGCTATGTAATCTAAAGAGCTTCAGACTCAGCTAGCTGATGCTGGGATGTCTCTGTGTGGACTCAGTAGTGTTGGCTCTGAAGTTGCTGTCTGAAGTGCAGTGCCCTTCAGAGGGAACACTTCATGAGTGTTAACAGTTCATGTGGGTTTGAAATGCTTTTCGAGTTTGTTTTCTAATTGGTCATCATCTAAAGCTTATCATCACTTTAAAGAGGGAAACTGGGATTTGAATGTCTGTTTGAATCTGACACGCCAAGTCGAATGCTTCTAGATGGCAGGTCCTGTGACCAATATATCCTATTCATTGGAACAGAGCAGTCTATTTTAGAAATTGTCCAAGGCCTATTTTATTCAAAATGATCTATCACGCTGGCTTTACATAAGCTGAAGAAAATATCTTTTGCAAAGCTGACTGAAAGTCAGTAGACCAATTTGTGTAAAAAGAGTTCAGTATTTCAATTTAAAATTATATTGAGGATGGAGGAGAAAAGGAGAGACCTTTTTGTGCTGAAAGTTAAGATGAGGACAAAAATAATTCTGGCATAATGGTCTCACCCTGGAAAATGGGATTTCATTAAAATCAGCCTTCAGCTGAATCTATCAGAACTGTCAGTCACAAGAAGAGGCTGTTAGGCATGTAATTCCATGGAAAGATTCTAGGTCCACAGCCTGCCTGTTTATATCTTCCATGATATATATACCTCCACATTTTTTTTTTGATTTGAGAAATATGAGAATAGTTTATTTAGTCAGAAATGCCAAAACATTGAATTTCTGAATTAAGATTTATGTAGAAGGGAATGTGCTGCCTTGTTCTGAAATCTGTGAAGAGTTTAGATTGTTATCTGTGAGTTTATATTGTTTTATGCCTTGCAACTCATCTCTAGTGTTGTTGAGTTTGATTTCAGAGTTGATACATATGTGTGATGTTGAACATGGTTTAGTATTTAAGTGTTTTGGAGAATCTGTGACTTTGGCAAGACATTTGCTCTGATGAGGCTAGGAGGTTAGATGCACATGTAATCCAAAGAGTTTCTCAGATGGGCAGAGAAAAACGTTTTGAAAGTCAACAAAGGCAAGTGAAGAGTTCTGCATCTGGGTAAGAATAATCCACCAGGTCAGCCACCGGTAAAGCTGAGGACTGACCTGTTGGAAAGCAGATCTGCTCAGAAGGATCTGGGGGTCCTGGAGGACAACAAGCTGTTGATGAGCCAGCAGTGTGCCCTGGGGGTCAAGAAGCCCAAGGGAATCCTGGGGTGCATTAAGAAGAGCATTGCCAGCAGGTCAAGGGAGGTGAGCCTGCCCCTCTGCTCAGCTAGCGAGTTTTAGTGAGGCCACATCTGGAGTGCTGTGTTCACTTTTGGGCTGCTCAGTACAAGAGAGACCTGGAGCTCCTGGGGCAAAGGGCTGTGATGTGTAGGGGACTGGAGCACCTCTCTTGGGGAAGTCTGAGCTGGGCCTGTTTAGCCTGGAGAAGGCTGAGAGGGCCCCCATCAATGTATGTATCTGAAGGGAGAGTGCCAGGAGGATGGAGCCAGGATCTTCTCAGTGATGCCAAGAAACAGGAGAAGAGGGAACAGGCAGAAAATGAGAAACAGAAAGGTTCCACCTGGACACGAGGAAGAACTTCTTTATTATGAGAGTGATGGAGCACTGGAACAGATTTTCCAGAGAGGTTTTGGAGTCTTCCTCAATGGAGATACTCAGGAACTATCTGGACACATTCCTGTGCCATGTGCTGTGGACTGACCCTGCTTGAGGAGGGAGGTTGGACCAGATGACCCTCTGTGGTCCTTTCCAACCTTATCCATTCTCTGTTCCTGTGATCTTCAGGAAATTAATTACGAATAACTGCCAAAACACTCGTATCTATTATTGAAGTTGTACATATTCTAAGATAATATTTAAAAAAGATAAGTATCTCTCATATTTGTAAAATTTTCTATAGTAATTGAATCAAAGGACTTTATGGCACTAATTGAAAATGGGAGCGATCTTAATTATAGTATTAAAGTAATGTATAATAATTCTTTTTTGCTGTTTTACTACTCTTTCTAAATTGCTGGCTATGTTAATAATATCTTTGAGTGAAGTGTTAATGAAGTAGTGATTCCTACATAGAGGGAGAAAAATTACAACCTCTGAATGTTTTTGTTTTCTGTGAGGGGTATTTGACATCCTTGATATACATGAATAGACTGGATTTGCCACTTAGTCACTTGATTTTGTGTGACATGCTATCAAACTTGTTCTGGCTGTATGTAGCGTAATTTCCACAGAAGGTGGTGGTATATTTTGGATTTAGCTTTGAGGGCTTAGGGACTGGGTGCATTTCACTGATTTATTTTAGTCCACATATTCAAGCCATTAGAAAGCTAAGGCTCTCAAATTTATCTTTTATGTGATCTGAGGAGACAAAATACCTCACCAGTCTAAGCATAGCTCTCAACAAACAAAGGCTCTTTATTTGAAAGAGTAACATGACCAGAACATGTACTGTGGTTTCAAGAAACAAGTCAGTATGAGTGGTTGGTTTTGGTTTGTTTATTTATTTTCTTTCCCAAGCTATGGGGCTCTGGATGATATTTAAATTCCCTTCCAACCCAAACCTTTCTTTGACTCTATGATATGGCTATATACTCTTTTGCACACATAATATATCATAGGCTACTTGGTCTTCAAATAAGACAGATCATTTCTTCCAAGAAGTTTCCCAACTGTTTCCTAACATCTGCAAAAGCTGTTATTTTCCTAGCTGTTCCTTCTGCTCCCTAAATCTGCAAACTCATCCTTTAAGGTGAAAACTTTCTTTGGACTAAGAACTGTAAGATGTCTCTCCATTTGCACTGTTGTATGGACTCATTTGAAAATTCTGTATGTCAAAATTTCAACATTCAGTGTGCTTTATTCAGCACATTGAGTGCTGTTGGAGTGGGCAAAATCTATATATACCAGACTGAACTTACACAGGCAATGAGTGATGGACAAAATAACTCAGAAAAGGAGCATTTTCCTTGAGAAAAAAAGCCTCTGGTAGTCTTGTCTTTCAAGAAAAGTGCAAAAAATCCTTTAAAAATTAACATCAGTGCTAAAAGAAAAATCTCATTAGATACTAAGTGCAGTGAAGACATCGGTGTTATGGCAGAATATTGTTTTCCCTGAGTATCACCTCCTAACTCTCAGCTGTTCTCTAGGTGCTAAGTATTTATTCCTCATGCTTGGGAAACATGATTTACTGCTTCTAGCCCTGCCAAAAGCTTTTTCTGCTCTAAAGGTATCTAGCTCCCCTTTTCTAAAACTTGTCTAATTGTTCTGGAACAAAGTCAATTACGTAAACCCAGTGTTTTCAATTTGGTACTTAGATTAATGTTTTCTGGAGCTTTTCAAGTCGAATAAAGGCTTTGAGTGTCAAAAAGCTTTTATTTCCTCCAATATCTCTTAATCTGCTGATGCAAGAAAAAAGATACTGTCTCTGCAAATGCTACTTCAGCTATTCTAACACACTCTTATTTCTTGTCCTTGTCTCACCTGGTCAGTAGTTGGAGGTTGTAAAGATTTTTGAAGGTTGTAAAGACAGATGAGTTAGGGAGGGATTAATTTCATCTCCTCTTGATGCAGCTAAAGCTTCAGCCTGTAGGTCAAAGTAGCCAGCTAGGCTCCCTCTGTGGAAGAGGGAAACAGGGGCAAGCAAAGGAAAGTTATATTCTTTTATTACTTATTTCTGTTGTAGGAAAACAGGAACAACATGGGGAAAAAACCCCAAAACTTCAACACGGTCAGAATCCATTTAGTTTCTTTTCCACCTTTTCTCTTCAAAAATGACTGATTCTGCAGCAGGGTTTATGCTCACATCTCCAGAATAGAGTCAGGACCCGATGGCTTTCCAAAACCCAAGCAGGGAAAAGGCCCATTCATCTCTAAGATATGGTTCACAGGAGTAAATTTAAGTATAGGAGAGAGGAGACTAAGAAACTAATTACTCTCAGGGATTTAAGATTAAGATGCTGGTATTTGGTAATCAGAACAAAATGCCATGAAAATAGCAATTTTACTGTCTGACTTTTTAATACTCTATTGCAGTGGACTTTACATACCAATAAGTTTGCATTATGTGGCTGACATACAATTTTCAATGAAAAATGCTGCACTTAACCTCCCATTATTAATCTTTTGAGACCTTTTTATTTTTTTCCAAAAGTGAATTACACTTGAATTTCTGTACTGGACTGTTTTAACTAATTTCTTCTTGGTCTGACTTCCGAATGTGGTAGTTCTCATTTTTTATCTCTCTTAAAAAAAACAACAACAAAACAAGATAAAGAAAAAAAAAATCTAAACTTTTCATACCAATATTGAAATGAAGTTCAGACAGCTTTCACACATTTTGTATTATTGTTTTAGACATATTTTTTCAAACGCAGTACTCCAGGGTATCTCCAATGGTTCCAATGGCAAGTAAGTGAATTAAAGCTCTGTTTTAATAGATTTCAGAGAGACTTATTCACTCTTCCCTGCATATGGTGTTTTTACCTGGAGCCTCAAGAAGACACCTGAACAGATTAAAATGTGAATAAATTAATTTTAAAAGAGAAAGACTATACCAAAATATGTGCTTCAATTTACTAATAGTTGTTGAAATTTCTGTACTGTTTATTAGCATCTGTCTGCGAATGCTGGGCATTTAAGCTGTGAGCTGTTTTGAAAGAACAGTGCCTGTTTTCCTGGTTATTTCTTGTAATACAAAACAAAAATTGAAGATACACTAGGTAAATACTACCACAAAAGGAGAGAAAGACAGGCGAGCACTTAATCAAACTAAAAGTTATGTTCTTTTGGAAATGCCGCAAACATTTGAGGTATTTTAGTTTTAAATTACTCAGTCTCTAGCCTTGCTTTCTGACTAATACAAGTTCACCCATAGAATAGTAGCGAGGGCTCATACCAATTATAGCTCTTTTTAATGAGTAAAAGTTAAAGGTCTGAATGCCATAAAACTGTTGTATCTTTTCTAAACATTAAGCTATTCTGTATAGAGACATATTGTTTTTGATACCTTTAAGTTCATACAGTTTTCAAATAAAGAAATTAAATGTTTTGGCCTCCAAATGCACATTCTATCTGTGTATGTCCTGTGCCATTATTATATAGTATAGACTTTATTAATGGTATGATTTGATCTGCAAATTAAGTCACAAACAGAAGTCTGTGAAATTTATGGAGAAAATTGCAAATTTTCTTTTTTCCTTGGTAAGAGGTAGGAAAAAAATTACCTGATGAATTTGTGTATATATTTAGCTGATCAAGTTTAAAGGACTCCTGAGATTTTATTTGGCCAGAACTATTGTATTTTTAAACTGACAGAATGCAAGATCAAGTACTCTATTTCCTGTGACTCTAACATTTAATGTAGGGTTATAGACATGTGGTCTATGTTCAGCATATTTTTTCCTCTGATTTACAGTAACGTGTTATTTTGGTTTTGCATATTTCTTTGGAGAAATTGTTGAGCTTGTTGTTTCATATTTGATTCGTGTTAAGAAAACCTTTTCACAAAAATGCTTGTTTATCCATTTATTTGCTGGTGTAAGAGATGTTACAGTCTAAATAACTTATGTTATACAAATTCTTGTGAGGGAGGGATTTAAATCTTATGGTCCTATATTTACTCTTTCATTGAAATAAAAGGTAAATGGTTTAGATTTTATTATTATTAGTGTTAACATTTAGAGTAAATGAACTAGAAAATGACCATGCTAGAGAAACAGTGTCCATAGGCAATATAGCATGCGACCCTTAAATATTGTTCATCTGTTTGTGATTTATTCACATCCCTCAGGAAGGTCAAGCAAGATGAACTCTTGAGTCAGTGAATGCACTGGCAAGGGCAGTAACAGGGCCTGTCAGTTCAACATAACTGGGCTTAAATTTATTCATATTCCACACCTGCATAAAAGCATTTCATGATAACTGGGCAGCTGGCCATGGATTTGTTTTGGAATTGTTGATTCTGCACTCAAAGATCCACAGCTAAAATTTTGTTTATATGTTCCTTGGCAAACTGTTGGCACAGTGATGATAACATTGTCCATTGAGACAACGTCAGGGCGTCTGAAGCTTTGGGTTGAAGGCCGAGGCATTTTTTGGGCTGCACAAGTTGTTGCTTTCATTACCTCTCTGGGAGCAAGGGTTTTGTTCATAATATTTGTAAATTAGTATTGTCTCCCTCCCCTATTACAATGAAACTAATAATTGAAAATAGCTGTGTAGTGTTAGGATATTAATAAATGATTAGAGAAATTATTTTCTGATGGATTGCCAAAGATTTATCAAAGATGACCTCTTGGCACTCAAGTCAGAAAAGTCAAATGGTCTCTAAAGTCCTTTGACTGAACAGTGAAATGTAACCAGACCTGAAGATAACTGAAGTCCAAAGGAAAAATACCTTTGTGTAATGGGCTTTGGATGAAAGCTAAAGAGAGGAACCTGGTAGTAATACAGCACCTGCTCACCTTTCTTGAAATGTTTTCCAAGTCAATTAGAACAGCAACTTGTGCTGCCTGAAATTCCAGTGTCTTGTCCTTTGTACTCTATTTTCCTTTTCCATTTTGTTAACATTTGTAGAAAGCACAAAAATGAAAACATTTTGGGTAAGCACTCAAATCTGTTGTCACAGTTTAGATTAATTACACTCAGTTAAACAATGTGACCTGGAATTAATAGCCAGGCTTTATTTGGGCTATTAAATGAGATATTTTTTTAATAGAACACTTGCAAGTGTTGAAGCAATTTTTTTTTTAAATGATATGGAAGTTGGATGATTAATTAAGCTTACTGATTTTCCTGTGGCAATACTGTGGGTGAGAGAAAACTGCACGTGTGCCAGATTTGTGGTGTAGGGGATTGTAGACCACATATTTATGTACATACACAAACTCAGTGTTGGCTCTCTGTGGCACATAACCCCCTGCTAGTGTGTGACATGAACATCTCATGCTGATAATTTTCTCTTGGCATAGCACTACTCTGATATCACCACATCCATGGTACTTCAAAGGGAAAAAGAGGTTTGCCTGGTGTTTGATTTATCTAAACTTATAATTAATTATTATTATTACTACTAATATGATATTTCTTCATTTTCTCTTGGAACAGTGAACATTTTTTCCAATCTTATTTTTATATAGAAAGAGTACAGAATCTGTTCTTTCTCTTCTGTGGTTTGTTGTCATTCTGTCTCTCCTCTCAGACTGAGTTCACTGGCAGGCTGCTGCAGGACAGTGAGGTTGCAGTGTGGGCTTCCAGCAGATGTTAGCTGAAATCACAGGGAGGTTGCAGCTCTCTGAGGCTGCCACATAGTTATCCATGCTGCTGTGGCCTGTAGGCTTTCCCTTCTGGATGAGACCCCTGTGTGTGTTGCTGCCAGTGGGCACAAGGATATCCCCTGCTATCTGGTGTGAGAGCTGGCTCCACCAGGTGGCTTTGGTGTCCATCGTCAGATTGAATGAATCTGTCCAAGCCATTGGGCACAACAGTTACCGGGGAAAGAAGAAAATGATATCTTTCCTTCTTAACTTTTTGAAATTTATAATATCTTAGTAAACTTTATTCATTAACTTGGAAGCATCTAAGCAAATTTAAATAACATGTGGTGAAGCAGATAAACAGTAAACCCAAACCATTTTTTTGGGTAACACGAGGTGAGACCTCCCCTGTTCAATTCAAACTTCAGTATCTGTGAACAAAGCTGCCCTTGCAATCATACCTAGATGGCCTGGGAATCTCTTATTTAACCAAGAGCTGCAGATTTTGGCAATCTTCAGAAAACATGATGAAAAATAGATTTTAAGTAAATATTAAATATTGCAGAACTTGTGTGTAGTCAAAATTTTCATAATGCACAGCAGTTCCAGGTTCCCTGAATAGGCAGACTGATGTCTACTCTAGCTTTATTTTAGCAAGTGATTTTTTTTTTTTTTTTGCGGGGGGGGGCAGGGTTTGCTTGGTTTGGTTTTAGTTTAAATCAGTTGACTGCAACAGAAAGGACTGTGGATTCTTCATTATATATTCTCAGGCAGATACAATTAATTTTGTTTTGTGCCCAATTTGATGCTTTCCTTTTCTCTTAGTATTGTTGAAGCTCATTTATAAATGGCCATATTCAAACCTGAAATAAGTGGAACAAGGGGTAGCTGGTGCCTGGTCTCCTACTGAAGTCACTTAAGCCGTTCCTCTTTCTTTTTGGCTTTTCTCTCAGCCCACTGGACTTTAGGATTAATTATTATGTCCCTGGGTGACAGTCAGAGATAATCACATGAAGAGACTATTTGAGCTTTCTCTGTCATGAACTGACAGACACTTTTATGAGCTGACTGGCACTTAAGTCATAATTTGAAGGTTTTTTTCAGTGCCAGAAAATAGAAGGTACATATATTTATAATTATGCTGGTGGTAAACAGGGACATGTGGGCAAAAAGAAGTACTACTTCAACTTCTGTTGGCAGGCTTAGAAGGTGGAGCCTTGGACAGATTTTGAGAATGTAGAAATACTAATGAAATCTTAATTAGGTGTGGAGTTGACTGTTCCTCTGGTAAACACATAAATTTAAGCCATATTTCTATTCTTTAGTGTAGCTGTGAGGATAACATATGGCCTCCAAGCTTTTAAGATTTTTTTTTCTGGAAATATTTATGCATCATTAATACTTAGCCCTTCTGGTAGGGAATAAACCATCATTTGCAAACGTTCCCTTTTCTTTCTGTCTCAGCACAAAGCATGTTGTTTGTTGAGGTGGGATGAAAATCAAGCCAGAGCTATTTAGGACATCTGTTTCAGATACTGGACATCCAGTCTATTATGCATTTTTTTCTGATATAAAGTGTCACTTTCATTTAGGGTTTTTTATGTCATTTTGATACAAAGTAAATGTATGAGTTTGCAAATTATCTGGACTTTCTGCAGCGTCTTGATGTGCAAACGTTATTGCCTAATATTAAATAGGGTTTGCATTTTGGAATTCTGATGTATCTGAACACATGTGTATCTGTGCCTAAACGAAAAGATACTTTGTAGATGCATGCAAGTAAAGTACTAATATCTGAATGAGTGTAATTTTATGCCTTGCACGTGCAAGTAGTATGCTTTAGAAGAAATATTTTTACTTGAAAACCCTTTTCTTCCATAGATAATTAAGAGTGAAAAAGCTGTTTTCTAATTTTTTTTTTTTTTTGGTCTAAATAAGGGCTTCTTTAATATTTGATTTCATGACTGCAGAAACTGTGGATGACCCTACATTTGTACTCGGAGATCCTTTTGTATTTGAGAGCCCCATTTGCTAGGCTTATCTTCATTCTGGGGAAGGAGTTTGGGGGGGATAGGTGAGATCCTTGGTGAGACTCTTCAGGGCAGTTGCTGCCTATGCAGGAGCACTCGAGCCCTGGCAGTCACACCAGTAAGAGCAGACAGTAGATAACATCAGTCTGCAACCTTTCATTCAGCCAGGAGCTCAGTTAGATCTCTCTCTTTATCCAGCTATTAATTTCCTTGTTAAACTCTATTGAAATCAAGCAAATGTTTGTTTTGATAATTTGATATTTCAGTTCTCTTGGTGAAATTTGACGAAGGTGAGCAATCTAGATCTAAGATATGTGGCAAAATTTGGTTGTGCAGCATATTGTGCATTCAAACTCTGTTGTAGCAGCTTATTTTTTTGTGTTTTCTTTTTTTATTTTTTACTTTTAATAAATAAGCAAAATGAGTTTAAAGGCTGGCATTAATGACATTACCTATCTTGAATCCTGTTTTGTGTTCCCCATTAGGTTTTGAGGTGTTGAAAACTTTTCTTTTGACAATACCTGAGGACCTAAATACTAACAGGAGTGATTGTAAGACCTTTTGGAAGAAAACAGTAGGGGTTTCTGGCATATATAAAATTTTGGAGACAGTTTGGGAGTGTTAGAATAAGCACTGGCTATTTCTGCAGAAATGATGGACAGTTCAAGGTGCTGACATTTACATTGTTATCCCTGGTTGTGAGACTTTATATGATACTGAAACAACTGCAGCAACTTGTACCATGTTGCAGGCTATTCCAAGTCTATGTTGTCCCGTGTTACTCTGGTTTTGCTGCTGTGAATGGGGGTCTTTCTTGGAAGTATATAAATAAATAAATAAACAAAAAGGCAGTACAGCCTTGAGGACTGGCAAAATACAGGTCTCAAGGAGTGTCACAAGAGAATGATTATGGAGGTGACGCTTGCCTGCGTTTCTCCAGGTGAAGTGAATTTCAGAAGGCAGGTTTTGCAAAGAGTTAATGATGGTTTAGTCATGATTTAGTCAATGGTAATGATAGTTTGGTGTTTTCTTCATTATTTTTCTTCTTTTTTCCCCTTTGTGTCACCTGCACCACTCCATTAAATATTTAGAAAAATGGTTTGAGATTGTGTGGCCCATCAGAAATGTACTCTGGGACTTGAAGGGATGCATCTTGTAAGTTCCAGCAGGAACTTACAGTCCAGTCTGCCTGTAACTGCTGTAAATTTAACAATTATACTTATTAAAGGAAAAAAATGGGGCAGTAAAAGGATGCATTTTCTCTCCACAGGTGTGTTGTCCTAACCATTTGCAAGGAGGGAGTAGGGGGAAAATTTTACTTTGCTTAAGAAAGGGGGTGTTCAAAGCTGCCAGGCAGAAGCTCCACATGGTTCAAATTGCTGTCTGGAGGCATGCTAATTGGCATGCCTCTTCTGGTCGCCTACTGAAATGTTCTTACAGTAGCTTAAAATAAATTAAACCAAGGAAAATTGAAATGTGTAGAAGTAATTGTTTGAACTCCAAAAAACAGGGGACAGTACAGCAAAAATCTGCTTTTTATGGCACAGTTGGATACCAAGGCTTCACTCTTATGAATCTGCCTGGTCTTTCAGTTTGGTCAGAGAGTTAAGGTACTTTTACAGCTGTGAAATAACTTTGAAGTGTATGTATTTAAAATCTTCTCTAAAGAGTAGCCTCCTGAGGTGTGAAGTTTGTTTTCTTGAGAGACCCTATGGGATGCCAGTGATCCAGTGCTCCTTGAGCATCCTTTATCTCAACACAGTGCAGGCTGTGTAATACACTGAAGCTGTTCTGAAGCAAAAAAGACACAGCTTTGAACGAAGAGCACATTTGAGCTACTTTACACAGCAGGGGCAGCTGTTTTAAGGATGCTGAAGTTCACTGTTTTGAACAGAACATTTGAAAGGCACTGCATCAAAGCCAGACCAGGTGCATTAGGTGTTTGGGGAAGTATCTGTAAGTGCCTGACCTGCTGTGGACTCTCTTAGCAAGTGCATCATGTTTTCTGCTTTGCAGCACTAAGTGTGGGTGTCCTTGTGTTTTATGAATGCACATACTGAAATTCTATTTGGCTGCTGTGTAATAGCACAAGGTAGTAGAGAAATCTTGCATTTGCTGCTTCCCATGAACTGTTTTAATGTGTTAAGTCAGTTTGAGTTGCAGCATCTCACCAACTGTTCCAGTTTGCTTCAGAAATGTTACGTGCAGCACTCCCACAGCCTTTTTCTTTGGGAATGAAACTATTCCAGGTAAGTTTCAGAGGACAAATGATGAAGAAGCTGCTACAGCTTTGCTAAATACCACAACAGTGTTTGAAGAATTCTGGATTTGTATCTCTGTGTAACAACAGTACATTTTCTATGAAAAATGCATTCATTATGTTTATACATTTATTGAGTGAGACATTTATTCTGCCCTCGTAGTAAAGACTTCTGTATTTTGATACTCAAAATTGGGATTTATTTTCCTTTAGTCACTGCTCAGGCTGTGTGTAGTTCACAGTATATTTTGATACCACATATGTGATAAAAACTTACAGACATCGTCTGGATGGTACTGCATCTTTTTTTTAATTTATTTTCTTTTTTCTTTTTTCCCCCTTTTTCTTTCAAAAGCAAAATGTAATAATTTGGTCCCTAGAGAAACACTAAAGGAATATGTAGATGTTTGCTGTTCTGATAATTTAACAGTGATTTTCACTAAAATTGTTCATCTTCCTCATGTATAAAATTGTGCATGAAACACAATTCCCAAACCTGTATATTATATCACTTGCAATTCAATAGGTTTGTGTTCAATTATTCGTGTTATTGTCACAGCTGAATACAAATATGGTGATTTTTGTTATGGTAATAGGTGAAAACCTCCTAGTATTCCTCCTTGTTTTTTGCTCTTTTTATTCCAAGTGGAAAGGATTGTACCACCCAATTTAATAGAGTCTACTCAAGATATATTTTATAAAGATTCTCACAACAATGTTTTGAGCCATTCAGAAACAAAGGCACTTCTGACAGCACAGGAAAATTGATGAGTGATCACATTTTAATGAGTGAAGGTTTTCCTAGCATAAGGAGAAAAGAAAGAAGAGAGGAAAAAACAGAGAAGAAAATGTTGTAATGGCCCAGATTTTAATACTGATAGTAACTAAAGGCAAGTTTGAGGACTAACATTTGTTTTCTTTGATAATTCAGCTCATTAAGTGGGACTTAAATGAAATCCTTTGGCTCTCTTGGGCAGGCAAGATACAGCAATTGAGCAAAGTGTAATGTGTTTCATCCAATAGCTGATGCAGAGGATGATAAATCTAGCTGAAATATATTTGCTGGCTGTAGGCATAGTGGAATTAATTAAGATTTTTAATTGTCATCTGAGAAAGAATTTATACCTCAGAATTTATAACATGGTTAAAGTTAACTACAATTTTCTTTGAAAAAAACCTATGACAAGCAGGAAACTATTAAAGCATGATTAATTGGAAATATTTAATAAAAAAAAGGCCAAATTCTTTGTTTATAGTTATCATAACATTGGTAGAATAAAAATCCTGCAGGGATAAAAAGATTTAAGATAGATAGTGATTACTCAAGTTTAATTTAAAAAAAACCCAACAAAACAAAATCCAAACTCAAAACAATTAAGCATTGTTAACCTAGCTCTGCATTGGGATCAATCTGGGTAGAATATATTTAAAGTTTGTTATTGATGAATCTAACTTGGAAACTAGCTTGAAGCAAGTCCCATGAAGGCACAGCTAATCAGCTGCAAGCTGTCCTTTTGCTGGGTTCTGCCAGGAAATTTTCTTGACACCAACGGAGTTTTTCCCTTTCCTCTTCCTTTCCTCGTGTTTTAAGCCACCTTTTGAACTGCCTTCTGTCATCTGTGGAACAAACTCAGTTTTTGTACAACATCATGAGTTACTTATTTGTGCCAATATTAGTGAAGCAGTCAGCAACTGTTGGAATGGAATTTTGTAGTGGTAGGTCATCTTGCAAAAGATGATATTAGCTAGGGGGAGGAGCACTGAGGGTAGAGTCTTTATTGAGCAAAAAATGTATCAGGCCTGCTTTGTTAAATACAGCATATATTTTCAAAGATTTGTTGTATAATTACCTTGATTGGATGAGGAAAAAAAGTGTCTAGAACTAATCAAAGAGGCACAATTCATTGGTTTTAATAATCATTATTTGCCCCCTTCTGAACTGCAGGTGCTTGGCTTGAGTGTATGGATGGTAGTGCTTATCTTCATGAGCTTTGATTAATATCTAATTCTTTGCATCATGGAAGGAGCTAATCAGATATTCAATGTGCTAATCAGCTTCTCAATTTGATTAGCAATATACTAATCACTTAAGAAAATCAAATGTGACATATGTTTACGGTTTTTGACTTAAAGTTACAACCATCTTTGAGGGTGAGGAGGTAGGAGGATCTGCTTAATACCACCAGTTTGATGCAGGGTGAAGTATGAGGCAGCTGCAGCCTCTCCAGGAGTACCAGGGAGGGAAAAAAGCTCAGGAGCAGATGCTGCAGTGCTTGCTGTAAGGGCTGCACTTGAACTGGTGTCCCTGGTGCCTGCTGCTTTAGCTAGTCAAGAGTGAAAGTGAGAAAGCAATGTCCTGACTCCTCAGCTGATTATTTCTGTTTTCAGTCTTGGAATTTCCCTTGGGATGTCCCTTCCCTTTTGTTGGAGTTTTTGTGTTGTTGTTTTTTGTTTTTTTTTTTCTTGACATGTCCTGACAGTGGAGAAACACTATTTTCAGTATTTAGTGTTTTTTCAGGATAAGTGTCTCTGAGAACATGCTGACATGTGAAATATTGTCACTAGCATTGTGGGGCTTTTACTTTGCAGTGTTGATAGGCACTGCTCCTCAGAGCAGGGGGACTGTTTCTCTTGTCTTCACAGGAGAAGCCTTTTTGTGTTTCCTTTTTCTTTTGATTGTAAAATTCTCTCTCCTAGTGAAGTTGTCAAAACTTGCTTCCTTTCATGTAGTTTTATCTTCATATTTGTCTTTTTGCTGGTGAGGAGTGGACAGTGCTTTGCCACTCACTTCTTTTGTTGTACTTATGTTGCTTCATTTATATTTGCTCATTCATCATGTTCAGGCTGCATTGCTGAGCCCAGACTGTATTAAAAAGAGGAAGTGCTTCTTGTAAACCTATTAGAAATTAGAGTTATTTGCTTGTCTGGAGGTTTATTAATTAATAATGCTTTCTCTGTGTTACAAATCTGTAGGGATATCTCTGCTCTGTGTTCAAATCCATTTAGATAAATAAACCAAGGAGTAAGATATGCTTTCTATGTGCTTCCCATTTACAATGCTGCATACATTGCTGGAACCAAAGTCAGATGAAGCATGTGCTGAGGACTTAAGAGACCAAACTGTCCTTTTGTCTGAGAACTTGTTGAAATAAAGAATTCAATAGACTTTATTACATTAATTTGTGTTTGGTTCACCTTTAAAAGCATAAAGTAGCATTTTAATTATTGTTTAATCAATATTTAATTTCCACTTTAAAATGTTGTGCCTTCAGCTCTTAGATGGCTCCATCTCTTCACTTGTCTGTTGCCTGGAAATATTTGAAATGGCAACTGACTGAATATTGGTCCAAATAAAAGTACTTGTAGTTGGAGTCTGGAGTCATAATTGGGATGGTAATGATATCTAAATGTAAATGTGTTCCCTTTGTTTATCTAATGAGTAGGGAATTTGATGAATCCCCATCTGCTTCAAGTAGGTTTAGTATCAGCTGTAGCAAAATGTGTGCTTTAAATCTGTATTTGACTAAAAAGCAACACATGCTGACCACGTATTTGTCAGAATAATAAAAAACCTGGGAGCTGAATGATAAATATTGTGATTATTGCTTTTGGTGTGTGTCACTTTCTAAATGCAAGTATGAGTTCTGGCCCATGGAAGATGGAAAACCATAATTTTAAAAGGTAGGAACTTCAGTTCTGAAGTAGGGGTAGCCTTCACTTGCCTCTGCCTGAGGTAGTTCAGGTTTAAATATTATACTGCTTGCAGGCCTTCTGTGGGAAATGAACATGCAGAATACAAGGACGCATTTCAATATTTGATGGTATTGAACAGCCCAATTTTTTCCCCACTTTCTGGTAGTATGTGTCTAGATAAAACAGTAAGCCTAAATTTAATCTGTAACTCAGATTCAAAGCATCTGAGACTATTTGTATTTTGTTCTTTATTTTAGAGTCAGGTGACCTGCCTATGTTGAATAGGACAGAGAAAGGCATGACAAAGATATGAATAAAATTTCAGAAGAAAACTGATCTTTCTCTGCTCTCTGACTGAGGAAGCCTTTGCCAAAGATGGTGTTCAGATTCATGAACTTTGATTACTTTTTGCCTCAATTGTCCATAAAGGATTGCATTCTTATGATAGAGCAAAGTTTGGATGCTTTGGTGTTATGACAATGTTAGGCCAAAGGGCTTTTGGGTTCAGTCTGTGTCAAGTTAAACCTTGGAAACAAGGAGAGAGTGACTGCTGCTAAATCAAGGCTGAGCCAGGGGCAGGCTGAGCACTGTTTTGCTTGCAGAAAAAGTATATTGCCAAGCACTGAAACAAATCCCCCTTTGCTATGAATCCATAAGAGGATATTTCTGTAGCAGTATTTGTTTGACTTCATGAATATTTAGTTTGCAATGTGTTTTGAATGCATTGTTACAATATTTCCATCATAAATATGGCCATTAAAAAGGACACAAAAAAGAGGATGGCATTGGTTAAGACAGAAGCAGGGGAGTGTGTGTCTTTATATGTGCTCAATTAAGCCTTAGAAACTAGTAATTTATGGCCACATTGTGACACTTATGCTGACAGATAGAGTAGGATATTATGGAAAGATTCTGCCCAAATGGCTGAGGCTGCAAGCATTTCCCCATGGAAGGAAAGACAGAGAGAGGATATTCTCTCTGTGATTCAGTAGTGCCTGCAAGTGTGGCAAGTCCTGGACCTTTTCCCTGCAGTGTCACTGACCATGAAAAACAAACAATCCTGTGGTTCAGCCCTCATTTCTTCAGCCTATTCTGCCTGCCAGTGGGAGTGCACAGTGCTGATGCTTTTGGGATCTTTCCAAAGAGCAGAACAGCTGGGATTCAGACTTGTGCAGTGTCCTGTTACTCGCTCTCATTGGCATTTCTGGAGAAAAAAAAAAAAAGTAATTAAAACCCCCACCACCCTTAACACCAGATCTAGGCACGTGTCACATGGCTCTTTGGCAAACACTCAAAAGTGTATTCTGCTTTCTGGCATTTCCCTTACAGCAAATATGTGCAGTTGCCTACTGGTGCTCAAATGGTATGTGATAATGAATTTTCCTGTAGAGATGGGAATGTCATAGCAACCTTCTTAATAAAAGGATAACTTTTAATCACACTAATATACTCCCTGTAATCTAGAGAAAGAAGGATATTTTCTATGGTGTCATGCTCAAAGAAATGTGAGACTCACTAGGTTGTAAATAAATCTGCCTGCTCCTTCTAAAGAGCCAGAGACTGCAATAATGGCATTCAAAATGATGCTGACATCAGCCCAGTAGTGCTTGCCACGAGTGAAAGAGCAAATAGTTGCCATTTAATTCTAATGCATCGAGATAGCCTGGAGCTAAATAATACATTTTTGTTAGTAATTATTTAGCACAATCCCAAGCTGCAAAATAAATTTGCATACGACTCGTCCCTTGAGGATTATCTTGCTTAGAGGGTATATGGGAACACAGGAAGGCAAATGACTCCAAGTTGATGGTTTGTTTGCATTATTTCAACTGTTAAAATTATCAGAAGCCTTTAAATAAAAATGAAATCTAAATAAGTTACCGGTTTTAAACATTAACGACTCTTGCATGCAATATTTAACAATATTCCATCAAAGATATTACCTTTTTATGTGAAAAGGAATGTATGAATACAAAAACACTTTCCTGAGTGGTATGGAACCCCTGTGGTTGTTTTTATTAATGTTCAAATAATTGAATGCATACAGTAGAGGCCATGTGAAATTTTTCCTCCTCTCATTCAGTAAATGGAAAAAAAAATCAATTGATACTTACAAATCTTTGTAGATCAATTTTTACATAGCTTTAAAATGCAGCAATGGTTGTGTTGATTCTGAGATGAGCTCAGTTGGTTAGAACATAGTGCTAATAACAGCAATGTTGTGGGTTTGATCCCTGTCCAGGCTGTTTACTTGGCTGCTGGACTCAGTGGTCCTTGTGATGCCTCCCAACTCAGAATGTTCTGTGATTCTGTGTTGAACTCAGTGTAAAATTAAGGTTTGTTCATTGGCAGTGATGTGAGTCTGTGTCTCTGTGCTTAGCTGTGATCTTTGAATGGGCTGGATGTGACCATTGAGGCTCCTAAGGGCTGGAATAAGGAGCTCCCAGCTCCACTGGAACACCCTCCCTCCTCTTCTGTCCCTTACTGGTCTGTTGAGAGTGCTGCCCCCACCTCAATGTCCAATGGAAGCATGCTGGAGAGCAGTATGCAATCTGGCAAATCCTGAAAATGACTGTACTGATGAGTAAAGAATAACATTTATCCCCAACAACCTCCCTCACTGCAAAGTGTTGTTCCAAATTTACACCATTTTGCTCTTTCTTATTTCATTTTTACATCTCTGTGGTTTGATTGCTCCAAGGCAGCTCTGGTTGCACTAGAATTGCAGAACTTCTTCTGTTATCCAAGTTTCACAGATAGCCAAACATTGAACATGATAATACAAGGTCACTTGTTTTGGGCAGCCTTCTCAAATGTGGGACATTTTCCTGGCTAACAAGCATCTCTCCTATGAGGACAGGCTAGGAGAACTGGGACTGGTCAGCCTGGAGAAGAGAAAGCTCAGTGTATCTTGCCAGTGTTTATATAAATACCAGAGGATGTAAGGGTGCAGCCAGGCTCTTTTCAGGTGTGCCCAGTGACAGGACAAGAGGCAGTGGGCACAAACTGATACACAGAAGACTCTATATTTGGATATCAGGAAACACTTCTTCACTGCAAAGGTGATGGAGCGTCAGAAGAGTTTGCCCAGGGAGACTGTGGATTCTCCATCTTTGGGTATATTCAAAAGCTATCTCAACAGGGTCCTAGGCAACTGATTGTATGTGGCCCTGCTTGAGAGGGAATTTCAACTAGATGACATCCAGAGATCTCTTCCAACCTCAGCCATTCTGAGATTCTGTGAAATCCTTGGTCTGGTGTGTTACAATTAGTAATTTTCATTTGCATGGGACTTTCAGGCAAAAAAGGAGGAAAGAAGAGGAGAAAAAAAAGTATTAAAAAAAGCCCATAGCAGGCCTTGTTTAAACAGATGGACTACAAAAGGAGGAAAACACAGTCCTTTGGGTTAGCTGGTGCTGTAGATCTTAGTCCTCTGAGGGTAGTGAAGAGCTCAATTTTGGGGATGCCAAATAAGCTCATGTCCTAGTTTTTGCATCTAGGAATACTCAATTTCTAGGATTAGTGGTCTCTGGTTGGTATTGGAGAGGCTGCACAGGGACCTTGTACTGGGAATAGACACTGCCTAATCACAGCTGAGAGCTGCTGAAACTGCTGCAGTCCCTGCAGCCCTTCCTCAGCACACCGGCTGACTGTAGATAAATGAGGGGGTTAATTATGCTTTTTTTTTCAAGAAGGAACAGAGTTAAAGACAAAAGGCTGAGATGGTTCATCAGTGAAGAAAGATGAATGTGGAAAAATCTGTCCCTCTCCTTTTGACGCATCATGTTTCAGTGATTACATGTTAGGATAGAAGCAGCAGGATGCTCTGTGCTCAGATAGGCCCTCTCAAACTAATAAGTAGGTAGGTATTATTAGCTAATAGATAGGGGCTATTATTGATTTGTAAAGTGCATCTTGACAGAACTGCTGGAAAATCTGGGAGTTTATTACCCACCCCTGTCTAAAGCTGCAGGAGTTTGTGCCTGAAGCTGCTGCTGGTGGTAATATATAATTTCTCAACTATCTTATATATAAACTGGAATCAGACTGATAGTGGCTCTTCTGAGATGAATTAACACAAGGTTTATGGAAGTGTTATGTAGGCAGTGCTGTTTCTTCTCAGGGTGCAGGCTGTAGGTCCCACCACCTCCTTCCTCACCTGCAGCATGACTGCCTGTTGCAGCTGAGTTCTAGAATCTGAAGCAGGGGCTGAGTTTTCCAGGCTTCTTAGTTCTAATGTATATGAGCTTTTTTATAAAGAGACCTTTTTTGTTCTTGCATATCTCATATGTAGACTTGGTTGCTGCATTTTCCATTGAGAGAAGTGATGAGGATGCTTTTATCTTGCTTAGGCAATCTGCTGTAAAACGGATGAGAAGAATGGCAGCAACTACAAACGCTTCCTTTGGTAAGCAATATTTTTATTGGTGATGCTTAAAATTTACAAGGGGAAGAATGTTTCTCTGAATTAGGTGTTAAGACTTTTAAAGCTGAGTTTCATTAAAAGGAAATTTTATATCTAGGAGAAGAGCTTGTAATATGCATTTGCTAATTTCGAATGAACTTCACTGTGCATTCAGATATATTTTGTTTACAGTGACAAGTGATTGCAAATGAGGTTGTAAAGGTTACCAGTCTGAATGTTTTGGCTTTCAGTGTTAACTTGGAGTGGCTCATTCTGAGGGAAGGGCATATAATGGAGAATTTAGAACTTGAATCTAGCCCTGAATTGTGATTCACAGTAATTAGATTATTAACATTTGCTATAAAAATATATATTAATAAATTCAGCTGTGTTCATACCAAACATGGCCCAGTAGCAACCAGATTGACCTCAGAAAACTCCTTGGAGGTTCAGGAAAGAGATGGCATTTTATTGTAGCACAGAGGAAAGTGGAAGCACAGTGCAGTTCAGACACCTGTATCATTATGACAATGGAAGATTTCTCTTAATTGGCAAGCCTGGGATTGAAGTGCTTTTCAAGAGAGTCACATTTGGGGAATAAGGAAGCTAAATTGCCCTCAGATTGTTGCACTCAGGTTTTGACCCTCAGCATAGAGTGAAGACTTGGAGCTGTTCTCCATTTAATGGGGACAGGGCAGGCATGTAGAGAAAATCTGGGAGGACTTGAGGTCTGAAAATCCTAGAAAACTCGATCTTCCCATAGAATAAGGACAAGAAAAAATTCACTCTGGTTTGGTCCTCTGTGGTGAGTCTGCATGTTATCACTGACTTGGAAGTGTTGATTTGCTGATGTTGTGCAATCACAGGACTGAAATAATTTGCTTTGTCTTTAGCAAAAGCCAGGAAGATCTGAAAGTGGTTGCTCCTGATGAGGATAAAATATACATAGAATAATGTTTTCTTACACAAAATACTTGGAATTTACTGGTTTAGATATTTTGCCTTCTTAGTTCTAACTATTTAACACCTGTGTTTTTTTCTGAGAGATGCTATAATTCATGGACTATATAACTTTTTTTAAAAATGGCATGTTACTGGTTGTCATCTAATGCATGCTTCCTAAGTACATTATTTATTGAGAAGTATGTTGTTTCTAATCAATTACACGCCTTTGGGCATGCTAATAATGACCTCATAATTAGAGCAAAGTGCATTAGATTTCAACATGTAGGGAATAGTGCTGTAGCATTACTGTTGACTTGCACCAAAGGTGTTAAGATTCTCAAAGAAGTGGAAAAAATTACTGAGATCTCGAGTGGCATCCGGTAACTTGAGAAACCAAATTCTGAAAATAGATCTAAGTGGCAAATCTAATTATGAATTTTACCCATGATATTCTGCCAAAAGTCAAGGAGCTATCGCAAAAAGAAAGACTTTTTTTTTTATGGCCTTCTTTCGAACATTTCCTCTCAATAGCTTTGGTGAGCTCTCTGCACCTAGGCTGTGAAGGGGACCAACTGTATGGAAGCACTTAGTGGCCAACACCTGCCCCTAGGGGTACAGAAGCATGGCATCATTTATCACAGGCTGTACCATGGGCCGTGGTTATATTGCATGAAGTGGTGACCCTTGGCCTTCTCTGGCTGAAGAATACAATTCCTCAAGTGCCTCTGTGTGGCACACTGCATGGGGCTATGGTCATTGAGCTGTATGCAGCTGGATTTATTATTCTGTGGCTTGACTGCTAGGAAAACGTTGAAGCACTGGAGTTGAATTGTACTGAAAAAAGGAGATGTTACTGCCAATGTTTTAAATTACCTTGTTTATTTTATAGATGCTGCCAAATAGTAGAAACAGGTGGAAATAGGAATGTGAGTTTTGATGCCTCTGGCATGCCTCTGCCATTCTGCATTTCTCTGCTGCTGTTACTTGAAGACTGGTACTAATAGATGAGGGGAATAAAATTACTTAGGCTAATTTTTAAAAAAAACTTTTTGACCCGTACCAAATTTTGTTATTGGTGTTTTAGAATAGTGGAATCAAACAGCATTCATAAACTGCATGGGAAATCTCTCAACCACATGAAGATGAATCCTTCAAGGTTCTAGTTGCCCAGCTTGGTTTTAGATGGTGTCAGAGTAATTAGTGATATCTATATGAATTTGTATCACTGATAAATTCAGCAGAAAAAATTACAACATATTTCCAGGTAACTACATTGAAAAATTCTGTTACCTCAGGTATTTGTCTGCTCTCTTTTCTTGCTGGTGCTTATGTGAAAATATAATCATGATTGCATGCCAGATTTACTGTTGTTCACTTAGTTCTAAATGGAGCAAAAAATGCATAGGCCTGCCACAGTGCTTTTTCCCTGTGGAGTGTGATTTTCTGGCCATGCAGCTTGATCATCGTGCCAAAGGGATTCAGAGGTGTCCAGGGCAGCCCACAGGATGGTCTTGACAATCATGCAGCTGAGCTGGGCTCTCTCAGCTGAGTGACACCCAGGGTCAGACTGGGTGGTTCCCTCTTCCAGTCACGATAAGAACTTGGAAATACGAGAACAGACGTGTCCAGTTATGTCCATGGGGGATAACTGGATGGCTCCTCTCTCTTCCTGGGCACTGCAGTGTGTGTGCATGGCTCTGGAGAGCCATACCAGCCTGTGGAGAGGCTGGGGATGCTGTTGGAGGTTTGCAGTGAGCTGCCCCCACTTCCATGGCAACCCAGCTCCCACGCATCCTCTCGTACCTGCTTGCAGCCTATTGCTGGGTGTGCTCCCCTGGGGCACATTGGTGCAGGAGGATAACTTTAGAAGTCAGATGTAAACTGGAGACTGCCTCTCCAGCTATTCCTTGGAAATGGAAGAGTTTTGCCCAAATAATTGTTATTGTCTGTTCAAGGTCACCCTGAAAAGTGAAGGCTGTGAGTGCTCTTGAACTGTGGTTTGAAGTGAGGTTATTGTGGTAAAGATTTAATCTCTTTTGATACTTCAGCTGTTTCCTGCTCCAACACCATCTCTGGGCAGCTGAGATTTCAGTCATTTTTAAATACATTTCATCAAGATGCCTTTGGGATTCTTCCTGAGATTTCTTGGTAATTTCATTAAATAACTGCCTTTAGTTATCCCCAAATTTCATTTTGATTGACTTTATTAAATGGGCTTTGACTTTCCTGACATTTGAGTAGGAAAGGCTTTTCCTGGCATTTGCAAATGTTCAGGGTGTGTTTGGGTTTCTTTTTTACTTGTGTTTTTTTTTTCCTTTTCTGTAGTTAAGTTTTATGACAGCACTTGCAATTGTTTCTGTGCTTATATATGAGTGCCTAGGTCTGCTATCACTGTTTCCCTTTTCATCTCCATGATGTTCTTTTCTGTACTTAAAATTTTCAATTTAGCTGTTTTAAGAGACTTTGGCAAAACTGAATTATTTTTATAGGCATGTATAGATTCACATAATTAGATCTCTGCATCATGTCTAACCTGTAATGTTGTTCATGAATGGCACTTCGTAAATTTTGCCTTCTATTCTGATTTGGGGCTTTTAGACAAATAACTTAAATGTCAGATTATTAGTTGTAAGTTTTATAAAAGTTAAAAAAAGAAGTGAATTTTATGTGCCTGATGACGAACCTGATGTTTTTGAACTCTGTGTTCTCAGCAAATCCCAAATTTAGTGAGCAACCATGGTGAAAGTGACAAGCCATTGCTAATTAAGTTATGCTTTGGGCAAGCTGATTATGTAGGCTATTTAAATGGCTATTTTAGGGTAGATATCTAGTTTATTTCCCTGGCAAAATTTTGCAGTTGATAATAAAGCCTGAAGTGCCTTGATCTTTAACCCAAAAAATTACCTTATGTAGAAAGAAGTGAAGGTAAGTAAATACAAGTTCATTAAAAAGAGCTCTAAAGAAAAAAAATTAGTGGAGGGTGTAATAAGAAAAGAAACTGGAGAAAGTTAAGTAAGAGTGGTGGAGAAAAACAGTGATTCCTTTTTCCCCTCAGTGCTAGATGGAATATCCTTATGCATCACAGTAGCAAGGGAAATGCATATGGACAAAAAAAGTATTTGACTACAATAAGAGATGATTCTGAGAAAATTAGGAGAAACTAAGGACTATGTCATAGCAGCAGTTAGTGTGAAGATACGAATTGTAGGCTGCATATTTTTAATAAAATAAGGCAAAGCAAATTTTTTTTTTCTTTTTTTTTTGGTAACGTGTTTGGGGAAATGTCCATTAATTCATGTTCAATGTTATGGAACAGAATTAAGGGGGAGCTTAATGGAGCTTCATGGCAAGCTTTCTGAAATGTCAATTTGTAGTTAGAAATTCAGCCAACAGGCATTTACTTGAAGCAATAGGTGTGTCTTTATTTTTTTTAATAGTTAATCTATGAAGAAAAATACTCTCACAATAAAGAGGGATAAAAGGGGGGAACTATAATTCTGGTTTACACTACCTTCTGACTCTTGGCTCATTCTGGAGAGTAAGGAGAATAAGATTCAAGTTTATATCCCAGTAAAATGTGCTTAGCCATATAGGTACTCTTGTGGTTGCTTGTCTTGAAAATTGCTAAATTTTTATTATTATTGCTATTATTGCTATCTTATTGTAAAATTCTGTACCTTCCTGTGTTTTGTAAATCCAGTCTTGCAAATGTCCATACAGGATTTTTGAGGCTTCCCAGGTTTTCAGAAGAGAAACAGCTTTTATTTAGTTTTGGCTTTCATTTTTTCAGCTGTTCTGATTTTTTTTTCCTTGTAGAGTAGTAGTTCTTAAAGATGGACCCTCCTCAAAGCCTTGGCCTATGTACATAAGCAGTGATACCTTTTGACAGCAATTCCAGAATTTTCTCTCTCTCTCTCTCTCTCTCCCTCTCCCTCTCATCTAAAATATCGTCTGAAATTATTGAAGTACTTCTGAAATTTATAAATATAATAAATACTTAAGAAGTCTATAGCTAAAATTCAGAATTCCAGTCTTTAGACTTTTAATAATTTTAGCATTCTATCAAATAGCAGAGAAATGTTTTTGAAATTAATCACATGGCTGCTATTCAGGTCTTTTCATCTTGAGACCTACCTTTTGTTTGGGCAGCTAACAGAATGATATGGCTATATTTTTCTCTCTTTTAGTATTACAATATAACCTACTTTCCCCTACTGAGTACATTTTTGTTATCTTTTTCAGGGCTACATTGAGGAAAAATGTTATATATTAAATCAGATGAAAAATGAGACAGTATTTTCTCTTTGTGTTTGTTTATTTCTTAAGTATA